>NW_018408915.1:1160776-1166037 GCF_002113885.1 Mizuhopecten yessoensis
GAGGGGTGGGGCCAAAAGGAGCAGTTTGGCTATATTGCTTTAAGCGACTTCTTCTCTGGAATAAAGTTATGGATATCAACCATATTTGACTGGAAGCATCCCTATATGGTGGTGATTGAAAATTGTACAAATGGTGGGGCTGACCCTCCAGGGTGCTGAGGGGTGGGGCCAATAGGGGGCAATTTGGCTATATTGCTACAAACAACTTTTTCTGTAGAACTATGCACTGAATATCAATCATATTTAATCAAAAGCATTCATGGGAGGCAGGAATTCAAAATTGTACAAATTGTAGGGCTAACCCCCCAGGGGGCTGAGGGGCCGGGACCAAAAAGGGTTATTTGGCTATATTGCTTAAAGCGACTTCCTCTCTGGAACTAAGTGATGGATATCATTCATATTTGACTGGAAACATCTCTGAGGTGGTGGTGATTCAAAATTGTACAAATGGTGGGGCTGACTCCCCAGGGTGCTGAGGGGCGGGGCCAAAAAGGGGCAATTTGGCTATATTGCTATAAACAACTTCTTATGTAGAACTATGCACTGGATATCAATCATATTTGATCAAAAGTATTCATGGGAGGCAGGGATTCAAAATTGTACAAACTGTGGGGCTGACCCCTGGGGCTAAGGAGTGGGGTCAAAACAAGTTTATTACTTGGTTGAAATCCCCGCTGTATAACCATACATACAACTGCTGAGTATAAAGAGAAGAATACACATTTGCTTCCAGGATGGCCCTAGGGTCTAGTCCCACCCTTAGAGACATAGTCCCTGGGTTATAACATGACCACGGTTGAGATCCCCACCCCAAAATTATGTATACAAATGCTGGGCATAAAGAGACAAATGCAGTCATGATATTAGAATAGACCCTGGGGTCTGACTGAACTCCGACGGACCTAGTTTCTTAGTCACAGCTTGGAAATAGTTGAGATCCCCACCCTATAACCATAGTATATATACAATTGCTGAGTATAAAGAGATGAATGCACATACGCTTCCAGGATGGCCTTGGGGTCTTCCCCACCCTTGGAGACTTAATCCCTGGGTCATGACTTCGAAATGGTTGAGATCCACACCCCAAAACTATAAATAGAAATGATGGGCATAAAGAGACGAATGCAGTCATGATATTAGAATTGACCCCAGGGTCTGCCCCACCCTTGCAGACTTAATCCCTGGGTCATAACTTAAAAATGTTTGAGATCCACACCCCAAAACTATAAATAGAAATGATGGGCAAAAAGAGACTAATGCAGTCATGATATTAGAATTGATCCTGGGGTCTGGTCGTTGTGTCAAAGCTAGGGACCTAGTTTCTGAGTCACAGCTTGCAAACAGTTCAGATCCCCACCCCTTAACCATACATAAAATTGTTGGGCATGAAAAATCTAATACTATGACAATGACAAGTTTTTATTAGGACACCTGAGACAAAGTCTCAAGTGACCTCTGGCGATCGCCTTTTGTCCGGTTTGGTCCCCAGCCCCCAGGGGCCTGATGGGCGGGGCAAAAAAGAGTCAAATTGACTAAAATTACAATAATCTTCTCCTCAAGACCCAGATATGGTAGAATCGAATACTCTTCTTAGATGGAAGGGTCTTAAGGTGCTTTACCAAAATTGTGAATTTCTTGACTCTGGGGTCTAACGTTTCCCCCTGGGAGGGGGTAAACTTTACTATTGTTTATATAGGGAAATCACATTTTGAACCAACATTTGTTTAATTTCAATTGGAAGTAATTCAATTTAGGTTGGCATTATCAGTATTAGGTAGCAGTTTGATATTATGCACATATGAGCCCTGCTGACCCCCAGGGGCTGATGGGTGGGGCCAAAAAGGGTTGAATTGACTGAAATTTCAAAAATCTTCTCCTCAATACCCAGATATGGTAGAATCAAATACTCTTCTTAGATGGAAGGGACAAGAGGTGCTTTACCAAAAATGTGAATTTTATGACCCTGGGGTCTCACGTTTACCCCTGGGGATGGTTTATAATGGCAAATGATACTTTGAATATTGCATGTTAATAACTTGATTGTAATTATAACCCTGAGTTGACAGTTTGATACGTTGAACATTTTGATTCAGCCCTACCCCAAGGGCTGTATGGTGCAGCCCAATGGAGTCAGTGTGCTAAAATTTCTTCATTATCCTTGTTTAGAATCGGAGGTACTAGTTTCAAATACTTTTTAGTCTTAAATCTGTATGCTAGATATTGAATATGGTGGTTTTTATTGTTTTTTGTCACTTTGAATAATATTTCTTTTCATGTTAAAAAACAAATCAACTCTCTGTATAAATATATCAGGTGACCGTTAAGGCCCATGGGGCTCTTGTTATAAATAATTGTCAATTGTCTCAACTATATGTCGCCGAAACCAAGTTCGAATAGTAACAGCTTGACTTGGTTTACCCAGTTAAAGCATGTGCCAGCATTGTTGCCTGATGAATGTAGAATGTATTTGCACATTTTATAATACATTGTTTTTAATCAAGAAATTTAAACCAGAATTTTAGCATTTTATATCTCCGTGGGTATTCTAGAGGAAAGTGCTCAGCTGAATTCAAAATATACTATTTCATTTCATTTTTAGCAGATTGTTTTTACTTTAAGGATTTGTTTACAAAAATATTAATGCACTTTTTATACGCCCGTCGAAGACGGGGACGTATTATGTTATCACGTGAGCGGGCGGGCGGGCGGTCGGGCGGGCGGTCGGNTCGATAACCGCCATTATCCGACCATAATTTGTGGAGTTATGCCCCTTTATGGATTTGCCGAAACAGTGTCCGCTCGATATCTCGAGTAATTATTAACGAATTAACTTCAAACTTCACAACAAGGTTAATTACCATGAAAGCTCGGACAAGTTCGATAACCGCCATTATCCGACCATATTTTGTGGAGTTATGCCCCTTTATGGACCGAAACATATATTTCAATCGTACAAACAACTGCTCATTCAATGTGTGACGGGCGTATTATATACCGCTCGCGGTAACCTTGTTTAATATCTAGACGTTTACTGGCTCCCCTACTCCCCATACTTCACTGGCATAAACAATATACTGTTCACATACGTGTCAATTAGGTTTCAAATTTAGATTCAATGTTGAACATTTTGAGAATAAGGCAAACATGGCTTTGCGCCCTTGTTCTGACAATTGTTTTTGCATGCAACTTAACATATTTTTGATCTTAAGATATGTGAATTTCTCGACTAATGCGATAACTTCACCATTTAGGTATCACAATTAGTTGTTTTCGCCTTTACACCTTTACCGAATACCACAATCTTTGTTTTATCCTTATTAACAGTCAGATTCCATATCTTTGAATTATCTGCCAGATGATGGAGTAATTTTTGCATTCCTTCAACAGATTCAGAAAATAACCCTAAATCGTCCGTATATAGCATTAAAACCAGACTCAGTTCTTCAAATTCATACTGGTATTTACATTTGGAGATGAAAAACGATTATGCTCATAGAATAAAGTATCGGCGATAAATTTCGCTCTGCATTTAACCGACATTAGTATCAAAGAAGTCCGACAGACCTCCTTTGAACTTGACACAAGATTTAACAGTGAAGTATACATTAGTCCGGCATATTGGTGCTTGGTCCCATTCTCAACATTGACCAGCACACCATCCCCTACACTGTTACGGCACGATTTCTCACCCCGACACGATTTCTCACCCCGACACGGTTTCTCATCCGGGTGAAACATCGTGTTAGGGGTAGGCATATTATCCGGTCTCATGCTTTTTGGCGATTGTGGTTTATTAAGGCTTTTTTTTTTTTATAAAGGGACTATTTCCAGCTATGTTAAAATTACATAGGAGCCTGCCCCCTTATATATTTTGTTTCAGAAGTGCTACGAGAGTTATACTGTTGTTTTAACTTTTTTCAATCCCTTATGCATCCGATGCTATTACTTTGAATCACTCTTCTAAATATTTAGATGATTAATTAATCTTCTTACAGCATTGCATCGTATTACTTGGGAAAGGACGTTTACCCTCATGTAGTGCTGTAATAATGTATTTATCACCCAGAATGTGAGTTAAATAGAACATTTTGTGAAAATTTTAATGCAAAATAAAAGATTTTCAATCTTATTATTCTTGAATACCCAAAATTATCACAATATGAAGAAGTGGTGTTATTTCAAATATGTTTGCAAAAATTCAGTCCAAAAATGAGGTGAAAAGTATTCATTTCGCACAACAAAGTACCCAGTGTGCCCAAACGGTGAGGGCCTAAGACACATCTCTGGCGTCCACTTAAAAGCAATGCACCTAATTACAGGTAATTGGCTACGAAATTCGTTGCAAGCCTACAATAAATCTTTCAGTGCATGTTAGGTCGCAAACAATTCCAAATTCCAATCTATTTCATCACTTGGCGTGATTTAACAATCAATTTTGAGATCAAATGTAATTTTCCTGTCACTTTTTAGAATTTGTACTTATACATTTATTTTTATTTTTTATCATCAGACTTTCGTTTTTACATTGCTTTTAGGGGATATTTCATACTCAGTTGTTAATATTCATCTCATAATGAAGAGTAAATGTATTGGTGAAGGTCGCCATCCTATCTTCGCGAAATATCATAAATGTAAAGGTACACGAAATGTAAAAAAAATAATCTATAATGGCTTTTGGATAAACTGACTTAAAGGGACTAAAGAGAATTTGAAACAGAACGTTTTGAAGATAAACCTCTAGTAGTTTTGTTTTCTTAACAATCAAGGACCAGTTTAACGGATCCTGTTCACATATAAAATGTTGTCTTTGTTTTAACAATATTAATTAAGTTTATCTTATTGGCAATTACCTTAACCATTGTACACAGGTTAACCTTTAAAGGGGCATCACGGTGAAGTAACTTTATTTTTTGTCTTTTTTCAAATACTACATAAACATATCAAGTGAGACTCCTTATGGAAAATAACGATCGGATTTGGCTGAAATAGATTCATAAAAATGATTAAATCTAAGAAAATCATCGGTATTTCTACCTGTCTGACCAACGTTTTGTTCAGGGATTTCCCTCTACTAGCGCATGCGCATAGCACACCATTTCTTTGTAAACAAAATGACTGGCCGTGTGAAGTAAGCGAAAGAAAAGTGTTGTACCGTGTCAGCTACGAAACGAAAAGTTGCCAAATGGTCAAAAGATAGCGCAAGGAGTACGTTACGGAATCATTATTGCAGGTGGGCAGTATTCAAAGGAGAAAATAACTGC
>NW_018408915.1:1166434-1183500 GCF_002113885.1 Mizuhopecten yessoensis
ACTTGGTTTCATAGTGCGGTAAGAAGTTGCAGTTGCCTGACGGCCCCTCTCTGGGGGCCCCTTTGGAAACCGTTTCATCTCGCTTGCACCACTTGTGTTTACTGCCTAGTCAGGTGACGTTATCGGCGCTATTTTTAGCAGGGCTTTCCCGAACAATTCAAGTGGTCAAACTGGACATTTGGAACGGACTATGAATATGGGGATAGCGAGGTAACATAAGTGGAAGTGCATACAATACATACATTCATTAAAAAAAACACGCCTTTTCACGTGATGTCCCTTTAAGGAAGGGAGTCTTTGAAGTCTCAATCATGAAGGTGGTCATCTGAAATAATTGGTGACCTTTTAGAAGTGTCGTACATCTTGTCAAAGAATCAATCAGCCTTCATTCTCAATTTTTGTATTTTGGATGACCCTGGCTGCAAAGCTAGAACAGGTTGGTCAAAGAACAGTTTCTCAAAATCCATATGTAATTTGCCCCATTTCTTTCTTCTTCAGTATATAACAAAGCTGCACAAAATGCTCTTTTACTGTTTTGGGTTAAGTTTGGTTTGGTTTGGTTTTATTTCGTGTAACGTCCTATTAACAGCTAAGGTAATTTAAGGACGGCCTCCCCTGTGTGCAAGATGCATGCATGAGTATGTGTGTGTATTTTGGGAGGCTGCGATATGTTCGTGCTTGTCTCCTTGTGATAGCGCGGAACTGATGCCGACTTTATAGTGCTGCCTCACTGAAACATACTGCCGAAGACACCCAGCAGAACGCCCCACCCGGTCACATTATACTGACAACGGGCGAACCAGTCGTCCCACTCCTATTTTGCTGAGCGTTAAACAGGAGAAGAAACTACCATTTTTAAAGACTTTGGTATGTCTCGGTCAGGGGACAGAACCCAAAGCCTTCCTCACAGGGGCGAACGCTCAACATATGGTCAAAAGTAAGGCATTGCCAAGGGACACATTAGGAAGAGGAAAGTTATTTAGAAAGGAGAGAAGAGATAAAGTCCCAAATTTAGTCGCCTCTTACGATCATGCAATTGGGGGCAGCGGGTACAGTTCTTACGCCCTACCTGCAGGGGGAAAATAAAAACTGATATCTCTTGTAATTAAGTGTGTCGCCCTTGGCATTTCTCTGCTTAGTATTCCTAAAACCTTTCAGTCTGTAGTACAAGGATTGCATAAATCTATAGTTCCAGTGTTCCTTCGTCCTGACCATTTGAGTAGGGAACGTATTTTCATACAATCCAGTATTCTCAGAAACATTCTTGAGAGACAGAGTGACTGCCATACTAGATGGTACATATATATTTATATTAAAAAACGTGCTCTCAATAAGCTCCAAAGAATGCCTTACGGTGGCCAGAAGGAGCATAATTATCTTAAATCCATGAGCATAACTCTACCGGATGGCTACATTTTGAACAGAGTATGACCATTCTCTGGAAGCCAAAATGATGCAAGCATTACAAAAACATCAAAGACAAGCTCACATGGTTGGAGCAAGACGACAATGTTATCGTTGGTCGTAGTTTTAGAGATGTCCTGCCAATGTTAGAGGTATCTGGAATTAATACCAGTATGCACGCATATTTTAAGACTGGTCAGAGTCAACACTACAAGCTAACATTGACAGAACAGTTACTAACTCCCCATGGATTGTAGAGTCTTTTCATTGCCGTATTAAGCATTAGATAGTTTTTTGAACTCATTTAGTATCAAATTGCTTCATTGATATACTTATGGCAGTGCTAAAGATTGTGACTGCATTTTCAATTGGATACGGGGACCAATTTATCAAAGATCAACGGACACTGACAGAAAAGACAGAGAACTCGCACATCAAATGAAGATTCATCTCACAGAAACAAACTGTTTGGCTCAGACGGTGAAAACAACCAGCTCTCTCCAAATGAACAGAGTCAGAATTCGTAATGATTATGAAATATGGGTGAATCAGCACTATCAAGACCTCATCTGTTGTCAGATTTTTTCCAGACACAAAAGCCAGACTAAATATAATGTATAGATTCAGTACAGCACGACCCCAAATGATAATAATCCAATAATAGATTACTACTGCCAATGTCTAGTTGGTCAAAGAAATATGGGAATGTGTGCTCACACATCAAGTATACATTATTATATATTGGCCATTTTAGAATTCTTTAAAATCCAAAACAGTTGAACCAAAGGGGTTCCGACAAATCTTGATATACGTTGTTTTCTTGTGAATCTAGAATCACCAGTTTGAAAACAAACTCAAAAGCATCTTTGTTTTTCTTCCTTCCCTTTCCAAGTCTGCCATCGAACACATATTGCAAGAAAATTGTCTGGGAATCTGACAACTGATTAGGCAGTAGAATGAATGTTTTTGTGGCCATCTTGAAAAGAAATATACCAACAAATCTTTTCGGAACATGTTCTTTGTTTATTAAATATTTATTCCATTTAAACTGGAACAAATATTTCCTTCTTTTCTGTAAGTTTCAGTTCAGTCATAATGAATAGACTATGCACATAGCCATGAATTCTGATGTACAGACCATATGGTCAGTTGATCCCTTCTTTGAATATGTTCAACCACATATTTTGGATTGATAAATTTGTCACTGGTAGTTCATGACCTAGTCCTTCTATAATCAAAATATATTTGGTATTCAAAAGTTAAAAGATACATTTATTCTAAGATGAACACATTTTTGTCTGGCAAATATCATTACTTGAGATGGCTTCCGGCTGTTGATTTGTCTGTTAATATCTGATACAATTGTAACTGACATAGCAAGATATTGTTACATGTATACTGTAGTATATGATCCTTAGTTTTGGTTGCATCAAAAATGATCCTTCACTATGTTATTAGTTTGACAACATACTTACAGGGAAAAATCTGACTTTTTGAGAATTTCAGTTTTTGTCCTCCTACGAAAAACGAACAAAATATTCATTTGAATTTTAATAGGTGTTTTTGTTGTGATAAGGTTTAGGTCTACACCTCACCAAGAGAAAATTGAAATCTGTTCTGTTTTATGAACTGTAATATAGGCTGGTAAAAATAATATTTTGATGGTGTTCTTGAAGATGGCAAACACAAAGTCAACATCTACCGCAAAATGTCTGTTGCAGCCTTTTTTTTGGAAAAGTCTCAACTATGCAGTGTCCTATATCCCTTACATTTTGTATTAAAATCAGCAACGACACTTAAAACACTTCAGAGGCTTTCGTTATTATTTTTTTCATTTTATAATATGTCCGTGTTAGGTCGGGTCCTGATTAGTTGACAATTAGATATTGACCAATTTTGTTCAGATTCTGTATCGGATGTGTTATGGCATTGTGATATTTTTTGCAGCATCATTTGCGACTTCATGGTAAGTATGGGCGCCTTAAGTAACGGTCCCTGCTACAACTAGATATTGTTATGATTTGTGATAAAAAATGAATTGTATGTACCCTTCCAGAGCAACTTATTTCACTTCTGCTTTAGTAAGGTCATGTTGTGTAAAAAGCTCGTGTTCTTTGTTACTTAAGTTACCTTTGTCATTGGAATCTTGCCATTATTGTTGACTATGTCTTGTGATAGATATGAATGACATATTTTCTATATATATACGTTTTATCGCGCATAAATTGTGGTGATTTTCTTTTCTATGTTTCGAATATCTCCAGAGGAATTCAAACAGAATCAGTTGTTCTGATTCGAAAATAAATAGATAATAAATAAATAGGTATTTTTATTTCAGAAGTGTTAATTCTCTCACAATTTAGGTGAATTATATTGCGTTTTAATGTGTTTAAGAAGACGCGCACACGTGTATTGTATTTGCGCGCGTGAGTTTGTGCCTGTATGCTGCACGCGTATGCGTTCCAGGTGGGTATGAACAAGTTGGACAGACGTATTATTGATTCTTACATACCACGTAATCGAGTAACAATATTGTTTTCATAGACTAATTGAATATGTGAAGATATTTGAAGACTTCTGCTGCGTATTTCAAAAGTGAATCGATCAATCAATCTATATAAGGTATGCTGTACATCGAACATCTCGTCATTTGATATCATGTAAGCTCATCTATTATATGTACACTTAGGCAAGTTGAAAGAAGCTCGCTCTATTCCAAAAATGAGAGATGACGTCAGAAAAACAAGGGATTGAAACAAGCAAGGGAAGAAAGACTTTATTTTTTGGAATGCGTTTTTATTCTAACGGTACCTTTATTTACAAAACACTTTAAATAAAATTTGAATTCGTATTGTTATCAATTCGGTATTCCCATCTACTCAATAGCTTATATTTCTCATTCTACGTTGATAAGTTGATTGTCCAGGCTTATTTCGGATTCGTAATATACATAGTGCATTTGTACCTGCAGGACATTCTCAGAGCTAAGCGTTTATCCGTTGTTTATCCGAGGCAAAGTGAAAATTCGTCGCGCTTTTTTGTTCCTCACTGAATGCGTGTATAACCAGTAAGACGTGTTTTAACATGATTCTAACTTTGAACTCTATAAAAAATGGAGAAATCGTGTATCAGCTTTAGTGAAAAAAGCGAAAAGTGAATTTTATAAAAATGTTCTAGATGCATGCAAAAAAGAACCAAACAAGTATTGGAAATACTTTAAACAACTGGTTCCAAACAAACTTGATGAAAAACCAAATTTTATTATTGCTGACGGTAAACAAATAGACGAAACGGAAGAAATTGCAAATAATTTTAATAATTTCTTTACAAATATTGTAAAGGAATATATCTCTGAAACTGTTTCAGATTCTCCGACAATATGTCTTAAAGAAATTCAAGCATTTGTCTCTCAAACACTCCCTGCAAACACAGTCTATGATATATCAGAAATACCACTTGCTTTTGTGAACAAATTCCTGAAAAATCTTGACGGTAGCAAAGCTACAGGCCTTGATGGAATTTCTGCAAAATACCTTAGGCTGTCCGCAGAGGTTGTGTCTGAGTCAATCACCAAATTATTAAACATATGTATTGCAAAGAATGTTTTCCCAGACCAATTTAAGCATGCTAAAGTCAATCCAATTTTAAAGAAAGGCGAAAAGAGCTCTGTAAGTAATTACAGACCCATATCTATTCTTCCAATTTTATCCAAACTCTTAGAAAAAGATGTGCAGACCACCTTTTATAAGTTTTTAAACCAACATAATCTAATCATTGAGAATCAATCAGGATTTCGAAATATGCATTTATGTCAAACTGCTCTTACTGCACTTACAAATAGATGGTATGATGAATTGGACAAGGGAAACCTCATCGGTGTAATGTATATTGATTTTCGTAAGGCTTTTGACCTTGTTGATCATAAGACACTACTCCAGAAAATGAAAATATATGGATGCTCTGAAAATTCCATTATGTTTTTTTTTTACCTCATACCTTTCAAACAGATTTCAGAAAGTATCTTTCAAAAGTTCTATAAGTGATGCCTGTGAAATTACAACTGGTGTACCTCAAGATTCCATAATTGGGCCTTTGATGTTTTTATTGTATGTCAATGATCTGCCACTCTGCTCAAAACATTGTGAACTTTTTATGTATGCAGATGATACTTCAATGCAAAAAGCAGACACAAATTTGGATGTTATCGAATCATGTCTACAAACGGATTTTAATCATGTAAAGAAATGGTGTGATGTCAACAAAATGGTCATAAATACTGATAAAACCAAAGTAATGTTAATTGGAAGTAAGCAAAAAAAAAAAAAAAAACAGAGACTAAAGAAAAATATAAATATTATAGCTGAAAATTCAAACTTGGAAGTTGTACAAAATGAAAAACTGTTAGGCGTTCGTATTGATGACACCCTAACTTGGGAAAAACATGTACAAGACGTCCTAAAGAAACTTAATTATAAAATGTTTCAACTATGTAGAATAAAGAAATTCTTACCAGTATCGGCAAGAATCACTTTCCACAACTGTTTTATACTACCATATATTGACTTTTGCTCGAACGTTTGGGGACATTGCTCTCAAAAACTGGTACACAAACTTGAAAGAATTCAAAAACGAGCACTGCGGATTATACTAGATGCCGACTATACTGTTCCCGGTGCACAGCTGTTTGTAAAACTAAAATGGCTGCCTTTTACGTACAGAGTTGAATATAACGAATGTGTTCTGATGTTTAAAGTAATAAACAAGCTATGTCCAAATTACCTAGACTGCAATACTCTTGTGAGCAATGTCCATACTATTCAAACCAGGTCAGCTGCGGCAGGTAGATATGTTGTACCCAAACACAAAACGGAAAAATTCAATTGCTCTTTTAAATATAATGGACCGACACTTTGGAACAATTTGCCAACCAATCTGTCTCTAAATGCCAATCACTAAACTGTTTTAAGTTCGAGTGCAAAAAAATCTCAATGTAATCTATAAAGACAAGTGTAAAGAAAATTAAACATCTGCACCCCCTTTCCCTCCTGAAATATCTATCTGCTGTAGTACCTGGAATTTGACACACGTGTATCTAAATGAAGTTTTAGAATTTAATCTTAATTACTATTCCTAATGCCCTAATCAACACTTTGGTATTAACTCACGCTACATTAGCGTATATTCTGTAATTTTTTACCCTTTGTCACAATGTCATGTATGTATATTAGACGCATTATGCGTTTCTTAAATCTTCTAAAATGCATTGCATGATATTTAGCCAACTTTTTATTTTCCAATACACGTGTGACATATTTTATAAGCCTGTGTGATATCACATACCAATATATCTGTGATATGTATTACGTAGTTTTGTTATTGGATACAGGATGCAAGAGTATGTTTTTTTTTGGTTTTTTTTGTTTGTTTTTTGTTTTGTTTTTTGTTTTAAAGATAATACAATGTTTTATTACCTGTGATATGTTACTTAATTTCTTATGTATGTACGTGTATGTCATATCCATGTTGTAAATATTGTACATTTTATGTCGACCACATGTGAGACGAGTCATTGACTCAATGTGTTATCGAATTTAAATAAAGTCTTTTATTATTATTATTTATTATTATTATTAAGGAGTTATCGCTTCAATATTAATGCTATTGTAACTGATATAGCAAACATTTCTTCCAAATTAGATGATGCATGGATTGCAGTTTCTTAACAGAGAAAAGATGATTTTAAAAAGTAAAGAAACAGTTTTGTTGTAAAAGAAAATTTATTCGAAACACCCTGAATGTAAAACATCAGACAATAATAGTATAGAGCGGTTGTTTATACGGCGCCAAAAGAACGTGGATCGTAGGATCGTGACGTCACAGAAGGTGAATTGGATCCGCCTACTTCCGGAGACGTGGAGACGTGAGTCATGGGAGAGCCACGTAGTCCTATGAGACAAATTAATATGACGTGTGGACCCGCCTACTTGCGGAAACGTTGAGATGTGAGTCATGGGAGAGCCACGTAGTCCTATGAGTCATATAGACTGTCACACAATTAATACGTTGACGTTTGATAATTCTGACGAAATTACAAACGGAATGATGACGTCAGAGAAAGGCCTTGTCATTGCATGGGTGGGGAATCATCGTGAACGGATCATTGGTCCGTGAAATAACAAACGAAATGATGACGTCACAGAAGCTGAATATATTGGAATCGCCTACTTATACGACGCCAAAAGACCAAAGATCGGGGATTGTGACTTAAGTTGATGGACAAAGACAGGATGGTATGTCAATTTGGTCTTCGAAAACAATCCGAAACGGCGTTCTTCTATGACAAAATATAAACTCAAGGCCAATACTAACAGACTGCAACAGGAACTTTAGTGACATCCAGAAAAATGATATTTATTGTGAACCATAACAAAACCAGTGTAACTCGGTTAATCCTGCCGTGTGGGTAGGGCAGTGACGATGTCAAGCAAAGTGAAAATGTTTCAATCAGAATATATATCAAAAATATCAAACAAGGAAGTCATCAGGACATCCGTTACATTATTTCAGCTGAAACCTCTCAGATAGAAAGCTTTGCGGTCTGTTCGTCAAAAGAAAACATCTATCGAGAAATTCCTAGAACAGTATCTGGAGTTAGGACAACTCTAACATATGAAAACCATTATCAGGAGGGCCTGGTATGTTTATACCGAGGAATATAAAAATACCAGCCATTGAATTGAAGTTGTCTTTATTCAGATGTTTAATCTGTGCTTAAGGTTGAGGTCAAGATTACAGTTTCTAAATATAGATCATGGGAGTACGCTCATTATCTCGGAATCCAAATGTTCTTGAAATTTTACATGATGTATAATAGAAATTGATGAAAAGAGTGATATTGCTATGACAACTCGATCAACATACCTGTACATGTAATAAACAAAAGTTATCATGTATCCAAATGTATTATTGAAATATATAGCATCGATAAAAATTGTTTATGTCACTCCTTCACAATATAAACAGCATTTCATGGTTACGAAATTACCGATATTGCATTCCAACATCACGTATGATTGTGCAACCACCAGACTTATATTAATAATATATTTCAGCGTAATAATACCACAGGATATGATGGGGGAAATATAGAACAATTCTATGCCAATTTCATTGCTTTCGTTTGTCATGTCAATCAAGAGTAACCATGTGGAACAAGTCTGCCCAATTAAATGACAATCATTAGAAGATTGGAATCAATATATTTTCATTTGAACAAATATGCACGAGTTGGGATTTGGAAATAGGCACCCTTAAATAATACAACACAAATGCTCATTGACATACGTAAGATAAAAATACAAATTTGAATGAAGATAATGTATGATCTCGTGCGTTGTCTGGGTCTCAAACTGACCATCTGCGGCACCAAACCATTACTTTCCGACCATTTCAACCTCCTGGTAAGTTTTACACTTCGTAACATTCAATAACATGGTATCGTCGGAACAGTACAAATCGCAAATTGATTAAAAGTATTATATGTAAAAGTACATACAAATCTAATATTCTGGGCTAAAACATCACCAAATGAAACACTCACGTTGGAAAGCGTCAACATTTGACCAAACGAAACCATCAAATTAAAACGTGTGACCACTACACCAACATTTAGCCATCACATTGGGAAGTTTGACCACTACATCAAATATAAAAGTCAAATTGGAAAGTTTGACCACTACACCAAATATAACCATTACAATTGAAAGTTTGACCATTACATCAAATATGACTATAACAATGGAAAGTTTGACCATTACATCAAATATTACTATTACAATGGAAAGTTTGACCATTACATCAAATATAACTATTACAATGGAATGTTTGACAATTATATCAAATATAACTATTACAATGGAATGTTTGACCATAACATCAAATATAACTATTACAATGGAATGTATGACCATTACATCAAATATAACTATTACAATGAAAAGTTTGACCATTACACCACATATAACTATTACAATGGAATGTTTGACCATTACATCAAATATAACTATTACAATGGAAAGTTTGACCATTACATCTAATATAACTATTACAATGGAAAGTTTGACCATTGCATCAAATATAACTATTACAATGGAATGTTTGACCATTACATCAAATATAACTATTACAATGGAAAGTTTGACCATTACATCAAATATAACTATTACAATGGAATGTTTGACCAATACATCAAATATAACTATTACAATGGAAAGTTTGACCATTGCATCAAATATAACTATTACAATGGAAAGGTTGACCATTGCATCAAATATAAGTATTACAATGGAAAGTTTGATCATTACATCAAATATAACTATTGCAATGGAAAGTTTGACCATTACATCTAATATAACTATTACAATGGAATGTTTGACCATTACAACAAATATAACTACCACATAATGTCCGATGTACTTATTATGTAGGCAATATCTGTATATTTTCAAACAATACAAACAATAAAATTTAATTTGTATGTAATTTACTACATATGTTATATATTTTAAACATCCGAAGTCATTGGTAACGGTCAGATGCGTGGTGTTATACCATTTCAATGAAGTATTTAAGTGTGTCGGTTGAAATAACGCAGTCAATCAGACACACTCGGTGTTTCCTTTTAGGGGATGTGATTTTAGATTCTGCTGAAGTGGGTTTAACTTTTCCTGTTTTGCTTATCTTATTTACGTCCTGTTTATTTTCTATCTGAGTCTTCGGTCCTCCATAGATATCTATAACTTCAATCATGTCATGTGACAATTAGTTTTATGCACTCGTGTTTATACTCCTACACATGTACATTTCTGTATACTGCTGCACAATGAACGGAAACGTGTGATAAGTACATTGCAATATATATAACTATTAACAATGACTATTGAGTTATGAATTATGTATATTGAAATAAATTGGCGTGACCTGTTACACACATTACAGATGTAAAAATGAAAGAAATATGTGATACACCTGTATTCAAAATCTTTCATTTTCAGACATAACAAATATGCGAAAAAAATCTTCTTCTTTTTTTTTTTTTTTTTTAAATATGTATAATTTTACCTACAAAATTGACACGAAAGCTCTCTAGAGAAAATAAGGCTAGTTATTTTTTTTAGTATAAACAGCCTAAGCCCCTTAATTAATTAATATTGAGACAGGTGTTATTCATCTAAATTAGTGAACTTGAGGTTAAGTACCGGTATCCTAGAAGTTGAATCATAGCTTATTCCAGAATATGTGTGCATACAAAATAATGTGTAAAAGAATTGATCGAAGGGTATTTTGTATATGCAATGGACAGTAATACGGAAGATATACATTTCATTTCTCAACAAACGCTGCGCTGTATTGTGATAATACATATGATACTATCAAATTCGTACTACTGGTCAAAGAATCAGTGTATGATAATGTATATCCAGGAATGGTGACCGGATATTTAAGACGACAACATATCTTTATTCTTATAATATGAGCTACCATTTCCTAATAAAAGGCGAATGGCGATATACACATATCGTTGTTAATCAATTTCGACCTTCGTTTTGTATATAAATATATATATTGAGGGGGGATAGATGTCAGTAATCAAGATGAAATGTAATGAGGATGAAATCGTGAGAGTTCTTCAATTCCTGATCGACGGTATTTCTAGCAGACTGTTGGTATTCCCATTTCATATAAAACAAAATGAATTAAGGAAATTTTCAGGACAGATAAAAAGAAACCTTGTCAGTTCCTTAATTTTATTTTCATACATAACGAAGATGTGCAGTCTTTAAACAAATAACGATTCGATCGTGAAGGTTTCTTTTCTTGACAGCTTCATCCCTGCTTCCCTCACCTAGTTTGAAGCCCAGCTGCGTAATCTCAGACCTACTTACAGCAACATATTGAAGACGACGGTTAAGTTTTATGGCCCTTACCTCGGAATCCGAAAGTCTAACCTTTTTTAAATTTGAGATGGTTATACAAGGTGATATGTACAAGTGCAATAGGGATTTAAAAAGTGCTTAAGGTTGAGGTCAAGATTAGTTTCTAAATATAGATCATGGGGGTACGTTCATTATCTTGGAATCCAAATGTTCTTCTTAAAATGTTACATGGTGATACACTGTAATATGTAGATGTGCATTAGGGGTTTAATTCGTTCGTAAGGTCAAGGTCACTGTTACTAAAATAGCCCGGGTGGTTGTGCCTTATCTCGGAATCAAAAAGTCTCATCTTTCTGAAATTTTACATTGTGATACAATGTGATGTTTAAATGTACACTAGGCAGGCATTTAAACATTTGCAAAGGTCAATGTCAGGGGGGGGGGGGTTACAGTCCTTAGTTCGGACAGACATTTTACACATTTGTCATGGTGATACACTGTGATATGCAGATGTGCAATAGGGGTTTTAAAAGTTTTTAAGGTCAAGGTAATTGTTACTTAAAAAAATCAGATTCTGTGCTCAAATACAGTTTCATGTTAAGTGTAAGAAGTGATCAATCCATAAAAAGTCACATTTTATCAATAATTTGGAAGCATTGTGGTTTGGAAGAAATGTGGAGAGATGTACATGCACAGCCATATTCCGTTTTCAATATTTCCATTGGACTATTTTATTTTGACACACATTAACTGTGTGACACAAGTTGCTAATTAAATTGTGAATCGAAAGGCTTCAAGACCGCCGGAACGCCACGGTATAATCTTTGCACAAAGGATGTACGCCTCGAGTAGATCGTATACTGTATTATCTCGAAAAACATCTTTCGATTTGATTTAATCCTAACAGAGATAAATAATGAATACAAAAAACATTCTTCGATAAAGAAATATTAATTATCATTTAACTTAATTGATTTTTTTGTGCATGTTGTCAAAAATATTTCATAAAAAAGACAGGTCCATTTTATTGCATGCGAACCCGATGATCTAATGACCAGAACCACACGAATCTCACGGACCAACGGTCCGTTAATGAAAGAACGGACAACACAAGCATTTACTTAAGAGTCGGATAGAGAACTTTGACAAATTATAAGGCCAAGAAAGATATGTAACTTATTTCGTGCATCATGACTTGGTTCAGACCACGTGCTTCACAAAAACACTAGAAATCGGGAATGGTGATCCCCACCCCCGAAACAGACCTGGATCCGCCCCTGTAATAGGTACATATTGGATCATTTTTACACAAGTTAAACAGTTCCACGCAAAGCGAATGTTATCCTAAACCTATCTACCTTTTTTCACAAAGCGAGTGATTTCCAGACAAGTTCTGAAAATCATTGATTCATCTTATGTAAAATTAAATAATTTTAAAGAACTCAATGAGTCAAATTGTTTGATTATTTGACTCGTGACTCGCAGGTACATAAAACACTGCCTTAATCATGTTTTTAATGATCCGTCAGTGGTATTTTCAGACGTTGGTAAAAATTGATGAGAAGTTCGAAAGGTTTACAAGATCGAGTATATGTATAGCGCTTTTGTCTCATTGATTAATTTGAATTTAAACTTCAACCTTAATTTAAATTCAAACTGTTTCCAAAAGGCTTTTATCATTAGCCACTCCGATTAATACAAATTATAATTAAGATGAAAGTCAGAAGACATTCACGTGCCTTCACGAATACGTCTCTGACTGTACCTTTAAAATTTGGTAAATACATACAAAAATATCAAAAACGAATCACACTGCATCACACGAAACAGGAGAGTGTAGGCGGATTAAAGGGAGGAAACTCGTACGTTCATCGCATGTAGCTTCGTATGGCCCGGCTAAGCCGTTTTCACCCGATAAACTCATTTGGGACAGAGTCGTCCGTAATACTGGACGATTGACCGCTATCTAACAATTAATTATAGATTTTGTCGTCATCTAGTTGTGATGACGTTATACTTGAGCCATTCGCTTATCGGCAAATTCACATAACCAGTGGTTGTAAAATAAATATAATTATTGAATATGGTACATTTATAGTTTTTGGTGCTTTTTGACTTAATTCATTTAAGGTAAACAATTACTGAATGTAACGTTCCTTGAAAACAATTTCATGGACACATTCTAAGTACGGCACCTAATTATGGTACTTCAATTGAATAACCATTTGATTTAAAGTGAAACAAACTATGTAAATATTGGTCAAATCTAAATATTTATCAACAGTAAATTCCACGTATTTACCACCGAGGCTGGTTCTAGTGCGTAACTATAATTGACTAGTTTTTGCTACTTAATTTACCGATAGAGACATGCACACAGAAAATATTCGGTACACAACACAGCTAACAACTCTATCATTATTACCTGACAGTAAGAACGAGTCTTAGAGACGAACAATATATATATATAAATAGAAACCCGGGGCTACATATGTATGCTCTAACAGCGCCGTAAGCTTTATAGCGGGGGGTATATACGTGTGTGTATACCTACAGACTCGGGAGGGGCACTTACTTCTACACATACTGTGCATAGCGATGTTGTTTACTCTGTGTATGTACGTGTGTGCCGCTCCGGACGGGGAAATCTGTTCTATTAGCCTTTGATGTGCTTCAAATATATACTTAACGTTCAGCACTAGAATCGGTCAGACATATTCTGTAAGTTCGTGTTACATTTGTGATGGGTTTTTTATTCTACGTCTCGGCAGTTCCGAGAATTTATACATAGTAGTGATGTTAGTCTGTTGATGGTGCTTACGGTCTGGTATCGAGCAGGTCTCTCGTGCGCGCGGATCGAAGCCTCGTATCGATCTTTGGCCTCCCGGTGTCACACAATATACCCCAGCGCTTGCTGTTGTCAGCGCTCGACATTAATATTCATGAAAATCGCTTTTCAGTTACGGAAAAGGGTGATTACAAAAGAACTGAACAACAGAGGCGCAGTAACTACAGCCGCTGAAGCAGTTAGAAGAGGTGTGTTGTGATCATGAGCCCCGTTGTCAGTGATGAACCGGTGTTGCTTTCCACACGGGTGCTTGTTCGGGAAAGCGTGAAGCTCGGGGAATAACCAACTAGGCATGTGGAGTCAACGAAGGCCGTATTCACTATTTACATGCAAATAGACCTCCTGCAGGTGTCACAGGCATATCGTGTATTTGGATGTACGCTATAGCAACGACATTTGGAACAGAACGGCACCGCTGCCAAGATGAAGGATCACGAGATAGCACCACGCGATGAACGGCGTTGACAGTCTTCTAGTTGTTAACAGAAATCTCGGCCAACTATTCCACTGTTGTCGTGAGGCAACCACTCTCCCGGAATATTGTGTTTAAGATAATATTTATTGTGTTGATTTATAAGTATGTCTATGTGTGTTATGAGTGATTTGGATTAAGCTTGACCATCGCAATGTCTGCAAACAACACTACGCTTGCTGGTCCCCAGTGTTTGGACGAACGACGCTGGTACACTTTTCTAGCGTCCAGTCTCGTCACGTTCGGTTTCGGTTTATACATCATTGTATGCTATAGAGTATTGTTGTTCTTTTTCTGTCGAGGACGGAAAAATGGCGGTGCTGCTAAAGTTTCAAATCACACTGGGCCGGTTCCGGTCCCCGGGGCGAAGAACGTGCCAGGTTTTATGAAAACCCCCGACCCTGAAATTGGATGGATGACGGAAGCGAAAGACTGGGCTGGGGAGCTGATCTCGGGGCAAACGACGACAGGGCGAATACTAGTAAGTGTAGAGACAATCTCTAATGACAATGTTGACATTTTTTGATAATTAAATAGCGCCCACTTATTGCATGTGTGGCCTAAGTTTTCCCCCAGTTACTGAAGTACATGTATATTATGTCATTTTGAGAACAGTTTTGCAAAGCGTAGTTAGCTTAACGAAAGCAAAATGTAAAATCAGGTTTGTTTATTTACAAAACAAGAAAAAGAAAAAAAAACCTCATCACTTAAACTACGTTCATAAATTGAAGATAAAAAAATTAATGTGTATACTATAAGAATACTGTTTTGAATATTTCCAAAAATCACATTTTGAAAATTTGCTTTACCGACCAGTTAAGCTAACCAGTCTGTGAACAACCGGGACCAGTATCTCGTTTCTTAGTATTGGTCAATGTAAGCGAGTCTTCTATGTTATGTACATTTCTATTGCATGGGTAGCTTTATAAAATAACAATGTATATATTATACTTGCATAAAGATTTGAAATATGCAATTCCTAATTTTTACCTAGCATAAGGAATACATAGTTATATCTTTGTTGCACCGACCGCTTCATAACCACGCACTAAAGCTTTTAGATTTGTTACATATACTGGGAATAGTTTTTTATAGAAGAAAACCTCGTTGTACTGTCGCCATATTTTGCCATGACGTTATGAAGGGATTTGGTGATATACCAAGGGAGACTTATGAAGGAATTGATAAGAAAAATAGAAAGAGACATTGATACATTTTGGCCGGTAAACGAGGTTGCAAATGAAACAAGGGAAATTTAATCGAGGTTTTACGGTTTTGCATAATAGTATATTTCGCTTACCATACTTCTCATAAATAAGAATAAATAATGAGCTTTTTAAATTATTTGTATGCGTGCGTTGAGGTGGTGAATATTCGGTTTCTATGACATCCTTTGTAGTTAAAGGCAGGTAAAGAACTGGATTTTTAATGCAATAAATACAGGTATACTGGTTTACCTGTTACATAACTTGACGTGATAATATTACGACATGATTATGTGCAGGGTACGGCTCGATGTAAAGTAGTTGAAAGATGTATGAAAACCCGCCTACAACGCTCTGGTTAAGCCAGATTATTTTATGATTTGGTCTTAAAACAACGCCTTGTTGTAACCAGGTTACCATCATATTCAGTTAGTCGTAAAGCGTCGCCTTGTTGTAGCCCAACTTTCATCTGGTTCTAAAACAACGCCCTGACATAATCCTATCATTTGGTCCTAAAACATCGCCATTGTGTTGCTCAGTATAATCGCATGATCTATAGTGTTAAGTGTATGGGCCATATGCACGGGAGTACTTCAGACCGTTAATTTAAGACACGAGTACCTTACCTGGCTGGACAGGAGATGAGCGGTAAAGTTACATTCTAGACATTATCGATGTTTCTGTGGTTACTGAGGGGTTACGTGAACCGAGTGTATCTGGTAATGCTACACCAGCAAATACATGTCTTCCTCGCTACCTTCTCCGTTCCATCCACTGCCCCCTCCTCGTTACCTTCTCCGTTCCATCCACTGCCCATCCTCGTTACCTTCTCCGTTCCATCCACTGCCCCCTCCTCGTTACCTTTTCCGTTCCATCCACTGCCCCCTCCTCGTTACATTCTCCGTTCCATCCACTGCCCCCTCGTTACTTTCTCCGTTCCATCCACTGCCCCCTCCTCGTTGCCTTTTCCGTTCCATCCGCTGCCCCCTCTTCGTTACTTTCTCCGTTCCATCCACTGCCCCCTCCTCGTTACCTTCTCCGTTCCATCCACTGCCCATCCTCGTTACCTTCTCCGTTCCATCCACTGCCCCCTCCTCGTTACCTTTTCCGTTCCATCCACTGCCCCCTCCTCGTTACATTCTCCGTTCCATCCACTGCCCCCTCGTTACTTTCTCCGTTCCATCCACTGCCCCCTCCTCGTT
>NW_018408915.1:1187773-1257256 GCF_002113885.1 Mizuhopecten yessoensis
CCCCGCCCCCCACACACTTTATGATTTACAATTAAACCTTAATGTTAAAAGAAATGTATAATTAGGATTATTATCTGGGAATTTAGATAACGTTAATTTGACAAGTCTTTCTCTGTAGATGTAAAATGCAAACTGCTATCACAGTTTTATGGCGTAATACATGCTAGTTACCGTTCTATGTATATAGCTTTGTTAATATTTGAGACTTCACACATTATATAAATTTTGTAACCGAAATTTCAATTAAAAGTAATTACATCGCACAAAACAAGTCGCCGCATGGTCTGGTCGTAGTTAATTAAACATGTATGGTTATCCTGACACCGTTAATAATTATAAGGGTTTGCAAATCATATACTTTCACATTTTAAGAGTCGTCCTGAGCAAATTTAAAACCAAAATAGAATCAGTCTTTGTTGTCATTTAAATGCAATGCTGTCAGCCCTTCACGGACTCAACAATGAAATTCGCCCTTGACACGAAGAACTAAACCAAGACGACCAAAAAAATAAGGTTAGGAAGTTCCGAAAGTTATAACAGATCCGGTACCTAAAGGAATGGAATACAATAGATCTCAATCATTGAGAATGTGGGTGTACAACTACAACTGTAGGTGAATACGGTCCGCGATACTCAATACACAGTAGGTTTGTAAGCTTAAGATATAATCCTCTTGTAAAATACAAGCAGACATTTAAACTTCTGAAATACAATACTAATTCTCTATTAACAAAATATAACGTTAATATCTCAATAACTTTCAAATGAAAGTGGGTCGTTATTTATAAAGAGTAATTAAACCCATCTTAATACATTTGTACTATTATATGGTAGTTTGGCTTTACAACAGGTCACTGGTCACGTACATCTCACAATGTCGAGGAGCTCACATGAACATCGAAACTGACTCATCTAACCCCATTTTATACAAGCCGTCCTTCCCAACAGTTAACTGATTTCCAGCTACCTCGAAAATAACATATTTTTTTTAACAAATTTAACTTGGAATTAAAATGTCAATGATGTTTTTAATTTATTATAAAGTTAGTACAGTACCAGGTTGATGATGCATGCACCAGTTATAATAATAATAATAATTATTATTCTAGGTTCTTATAAACCGCTTTATCACAACCTAGTTCGTAGGTCATCTCAAAGCGATTCATAAATTATCATCCGTGGTTATAGGGCATTTGCAACCAGCCAATCAATATCTTTCTCAACTCCCTGGGGAACATACAGCCGGTGCTGCCATTTCGGCGCTCACCGCTAGCATTCTACAATTCTAGCACTGCCCAACCACGTACTCATTTACAGCTGAGTAGACTGGGGTGGAGGGGGTGTTTCAAATTTCCAGGGGGGGGGTCCATGTGGGGAATATTGAGGAAAATGGTGAAAATACATGATTTTTAAAGAAAATTATCNCTAAACTAAACTTTAATCACTCTGCCAAACAGAAGACTTCAATGGGATATCATCGGTATGTAAAAACAAAGCGAACGGAATGTGTGGCAGAGAGAACGGCTAACATTGTTAAGTTTCGGGCTGCTTTGACAACACGCAACAGAATAAGAGGGAACTCGAAAACTATTTTCCTTGTCAGTCTTAACAGTCCTCGAGGAGAACTTAAATTATTTTCCACGTAATTAGAAACCTGTAAGAATCCTATGGAGAAATTGTATACACATCAAACACGAAATATTTCAGGAATAGAATAAAACTTAGGAAATAAAGAAGAGCTTTATTATCAATACAGGGTCAAAATAATGGACAGTGAAGTTTAAAAATGCAAACTTTTAATTTAACATCCAGTGTCGAGAATTTTCAACGGCTCCTGTATTGTAATCTTAATATAACTTGAAATATATCATGTCTAGGCGATGGCAGTTTTAGTATGATGAAGCAGTAGATGTTGGATTGTCGAAATCCTAGTCACGTTACCTATATGATTGTATATGGAGAAAGAATCCACCTGCTCTATCCCTCTGCATGATCGTTCGGGGCGAATAGTATAGGCCGCCCTGCAGAATCGGGATTTTTTCTCAGGTGTCTTCTGCTTTGTGGACACTGGCAAACATGTAATAGGACCTGCTGGCCTCCAATGCAACTCTTGGTAGCTCTATATTTTTTCTCCTTCCCTACATATCATTTCTCTTCGGAGGTGACACCCTAATTGAAGTTTAATTTGCCTGTTGTCAGAATAATGTGCCTTGAAGAAGGGGCATGCTACCGCATTCAAGTGATGACATTGTAGTCAAAAGGTACTTAGAAGTGGCCCTTGAAAGGTGTCATCGTGATATGAACACCGAACAAACACCGTTGTCACGTGACCTTAGTTAGCTGTTGTGAAAACGCAAAGATCTTATCTAACAAATAAACATGTAAGAAAACAAACAAATTAACAAAACAAAATGGAGAAACAAACAAGCATGACCCCTGACCCTCTAGGTTCAGAAAATGTTCTATAAAAGGGATTTGAGTTCATAATTACAATGCGTTGGAGTCATGGAGGATTATAATAGTTTAAGTAATCACATCCATTCAAGGATATGTCCTGTTTACGCATGCGTATCCTACGTTGGTTCTTTATGATGTCTTACTCCCTGTTAAGCTTGTGTGTCGACACTATTGTACTATGTATGGGATAACTCCACGACATTGTTTGTCCTGGATAAAACCCAGCCCGGGTAACTAAACACGCTATAATGGCCTCGGAACCATTAACCGCATGTTTATATATGAGTATACACATCAATAAATGTTCAACATAATCCGATTCGCTTTTCTACGAGCTATCGATAGAATTTTTCCACATTTTTTAAAGTCTCTAATTTTTACTGGCAGTGATATGGTGAATTTCAGAGCAACAATGTTAGTTCAAGCCATGTTTAGGTTCGAATATTTGGATTACGAAAAATAATATAGATGACTTTCACCGAATATTATTTTGTAATATGTTGTTGCAAAAACCTTTGCATCTTAACAGTTTTTCTCTCGGTTATATATAAGTTATCACTTCGTATTGCCCGTATTTAAAATGTTAAAACCAAAAAGATGTTTAAATACCTGTGATTCAAAAATCTGTATACGTATCAGTAAGCTAATGTTTGTTCAGACACCTGCAAGTTCTGGAAAAGAATAGGCCTCCTGAATTCCTGAATATCGTAGAAGGCGACTACTAATATTGGCCCCCTGCGGAATCCGGATTTTCGTCGATGTCGTCAGCTCATGGGATAAGAACTAAAAAAATAATCTGATGCCACTACTGCAACGTTTTCGACCTTTATTTTTTTATCAGTTGCCTATATGTGTACTTTTTCGTCTCGGTGACGTCCCTGTCATCACCCGTCTGCCATGTGATAAGTAGCTGTTGCGAAGACCTTAAACCCCAAACAAACGCAAGGGGTTTGGTCAAGCTAAATTCGTTTGATACATGTCTTACAAAAGCTATCCATCGATCAGGTCTCTGTCTTTTTAAAAATCAAACGGTTGTTTAATATGCGCGGACAGGATACATTGCTCAACGCGATAGTATACTAGTAAAGTATATCATAAGTACGATATACGTTTGGTTTTTTTTTACATAAAAGCAGTTATTTGACGCAGTTTTATAATGAATATGTTCCGTGTCAGACTTACTAATTCTAAAACAACCCCAAGTTAAATAAGACAAGGAAAGCTTAATCAAAGACGAGCAAAGAGTAAAAGTTTAAAGTGTCAACAAACGATCCAATGAAATAACCAAACAAGTAAACAGACACTCAATCAGTCATACGTACACACTGTTACTCAAAAGTACCATTTTTCAACCTTTCGGATACTGAATCGAGTAAATGTGATCCGTATGGTTTTCACCAACAATGTAATGACAACGGCAGTTTCAGTACCGATGCATTCCGTCTTTTCGTATTTCAGAGTTATCTGCTCTTGTGAGCAGGTATTTATTGTTACGTCATTGGTTTGTGAGAGTAACGTCATCAATTTATGTGAAAACGACGTAATTTTCTCACACAAACCAATGACTTAACAATCAATACCTGCTCAGAAGAGAATATAACTCTGCAATATGCAAAGACGGAATATGGCGATGAACATTAATAAAAACGGGAAAACCATGATTAGAATATGCTTTTAATCTACAAATTGGCGTAGATCAATTGACCACCGCGTATACGAACTTCTAAGCGAAATGGGTATTTAGATTTGAAAATCTTCTTTAAGAATAAGAATGACATATGTATTATATACGTTCAAATTAGGGGATACGTGGTCTCAATAACGACCGCACTTAATATAGTACGTGTCTTTCAAATATTTTCATCAACAAATAATAGTTAAGTGAGTTGCGCTAAAACGTAATTTTAGAATTTTGTTTAGGAGCTGTGCCAGATATATAATTAGATGTATGTATTAAAAAAAAACTCCGAGGTTAAAATGTCTATACATATATTGTGTATATAAAGTACAAAAGATATTCATTTCAACAAAAACAAGCAATTTGGTTTAAACTTTACATTTCATTACATCACATACGATGTTTTCAAACTATGACGCATTTGAAATAAATCTGTTTGTGAACAATGCATCAATTACTGCACGTAACGAGTTATGGGAAACGTGCATGCATTGTCAAATTTAAATATCCGCTCTTTATTAAATATATATATGACAAGGGTGTTGTATTTTGCCTACAAAGAAACACCATTTATATCCATGCTTCTTCCCCTTTAGAAACACATTATGTGTGTTTTTGCTTAATGTTGTTTGTGTTTGTTTACATAGCTGACGTCAGGCCCTGACCTTACAAAGCACATAGCATATCACGTGTCTCAGCTGGTAGTTATCAATTGACAATACATGCACAATATACATGACAGTAATGACTCATGATAAGGCATTCATGAAAAACTAAAAGCATTCTTCAATTCTCGATCATCGAAATAAACTTACGAATAATGATCTTCTGTTATACCTCAGTTTATACATTTTTTAAATAATATAACTAAATTTCACCTGCAAACATACAATATCAAAATATAAACAACGAAGGGTAATTTTAGAATTAACATCGGTTTTGGATTTAATCGTCAACTTTCGGCATTGTACTGTATTTGAGTTAGGTAGCACTCTTAAGTCGGCATTAGATCGACAGTCCCTGCTTCAAACACACATTAACACAAGCAAGCACATTAGGCACGTCCTTAAATTACCTTAGCTGTTAATAGGATGTTATACAAAACAAAACAAAACAGAAAGTCCCAGATGATTTTGTTCGGACTTGAGCAAGACCACTTCTAGTTCTACACGGTATATATATATCATAAGAGGCGACTAAATTTGGGATCTTATATTTTCTCTTTTTTCTAAACAACTTTCTTCTTCCTAATGTCTCCTTTTACAATGCCTCTCTTTTGGCCTTTAGTTGAGCGTTCGCTCCTGTGAGGAAGGCTTTGGGTTCTGTCCCCTGGCCGAGACATACCAGAGTCTGTAAAAATGGTAGTGTCTACTCCTGCTTAGCGCTCAGCAATTTAGGAATGGGACGACTGCTTCGCCCGTTGTCAGTATAATGTGACCGGGTGGGGTGTCCTGCTGGTTGTCTTCGGCAGTATGTTTCAGTGAGGTAGCACTACAAAGTCGGCATCGGTTCCGCAAGGAGACAAACACGAACATATCGCAGCCTCCCAAAACACACACGCATACACTACACGCATGCATCTTGCACACAGGGGAGGCCGTCCTTAAATGACCATAGCTGTTTATGGGACGTTAAACAATACTAAACCAAACCAAAACCAAACATACATACTGACTGGTTTCATCACACGGCTATTCCGTCTTTGCGTATTGCAGAGTTATCTTCTCTTGGGAGCAGGGATTGATTGTTACGTCATTGGTCTGTGTGAGAAAATTACGTCGTTTTCTCAAACATCTATTACGTAACTCTCACAAACAAGTGACGTAACAATCAATACCTGCTCCCAAGAGAAGATAACTCTGCAATACGCAAAGACGGGATACATGTTTGTGTCACTTTAAGCAGCCAACTCATTCATATGTCATAAGTAGATACGGCAGTATGATTGTCCTCCCAGCCGATCACATTATTTGAAAATTAACGTGACCCCTGTATTGGGCTATAGTAAGGAGACTCAAGGGTAACAAGACCGAAACCATATGTATATTAAGCTGAACTCTCCCAGAATATTGAATACAATACAATTCCATTATTGGAAACTCCACAGCACTTTTATCCCCCTGCTTCAAGACCAGAGACATGTAGAATTCAATGTCAAATGAATGTCAACGTCGTAATATCAAGGATATAAATAGCTCCGTCTAATTTCATTTACAGTGATGACATCATTGTATTGCTTAGCCGGCTGTTTCTCTCAATTTGTGGTTGTTCTATTTTAGTTGTTGAAATTGGCAAAGAATTCTAATTAAATATAAGTTGCGATAAAATGTCTTAGGTGGCCTGGGGAATACTGTAAAAAATCGATAATGACGCATATGATGTCGAAATTTAATAACAGACTACAGAAAACATTTAATATTTAATTTGTATCCGTGTTATAAATAACAGATGTTTGAAATTTGTTTAAAATACATTTCTCATGTAGGTATTACACTATTTACTAAACAAAAATACACTATTTTGTGTTAGAGGAAATATAACTCTTACTGGGATAACATGTCTAAGTACCCGTAATAACTATATAAGGTATTTACATATCTAAGTGTTG
This sequence comes from Mizuhopecten yessoensis, assembly GCF_002113885.1. NCBI lineage: Eukaryota > Metazoa > Mollusca > Bivalvia > Pectinida > Pectinidae > Mizuhopecten > Mizuhopecten yessoensis. Next base: position 1,194,517 of record NW_018408915.1, read on the forward strand.
TAAGTGTGCTATCTTCTTTAGGTGGTGGATACGTGCTCTTTCTGCCCACAACTCTTATATGTCAGTGTGGTAGCACTCTAAAGTGGGCATCATATCCGCGCTATCACAAGGAGGCAATTATACTTACATATCGCCTCCAGCACACGTACAGGTCATACACTTGTATATTACACACCTTGAGGCACGTCTTTAAATGACCTTAGCAGTTAATAGGACGTTAAACCTTATTCAGCCAAACAAAACTCCAGCACTTCCTTTCTTTATTGTAAATTTCACCGGGGGTTTAATTTTCACGAAGGTTCCTTGACACAAACAGTTTCCTTAAATTCAGTTTTTCACTAAAGCACTGCTAATTTTGATGAAAGTTTTAACCCCTGCAGATTCGGAGAAAGAATATACCTTCTCTGCCCATTGCATGATACCGCACGAGGCGACTAATGTGGGGACCCCTGCAAATCGGTGATTGTTTTACGTGTCTACAGCTTACTGAACATTGAACAAACCAAGTCATCTACTTTCCCTACGTCTAAAATGTTTGTTTCTTCTTTTCTCTTTCCTGCTCTTTTTTTTTAGTTGTGTCTCCCTAGACACACGTCTTCATATAACCTTGCCTGTTGCGAGAACGTTAAACCACATACAAATAAACGAATGTCAGTATTAGATGATCGGGTGGAATGCTGTGCTAGGTGCCTTCGGTATGGTGTTTTAGTGAGGTAGCAATTTAATGTCGGCATCAGATCCGCGCTATCACAAGGAGGCAAATACACCAATATACCCTGTCTCTTGCACACATACACACATGTATGCGTATACAACACACATGGAGGCATATCCTTAAATGACGTTAGCTGTTAATTGAGCGTTTAATAATATAAAACCAATACATCTTGCTAGACTGAACAGATATGACGTCACATTAATTTTGGCGTTATACAAGTTACTCGATAAGTTAATGTCATTTTGTTAATCGTATTCGACGTAAGATACATATATTTTCTTGTATATTTGTATAAACTATTTGTTTTTTGCTTTCTGTTATAGGTTGGCCTGGTGTTCATGCTAAGCATAGCTTCCTTGATCATCTACTTCATTGATGCATCCGAGTAAGTCATTTTATTTATATCAATTAAATCTGTGATTTCTGATATTTTTTTAAATATATTTATCTCTGTGATTTAAATGTTTCTTGTGTTTGTAATTATTCAAAAGTGTAAATTCTGCGCAAGTGACCATCCATAATGAACAATACTCTCTCTAAGAGACTGCCAGTTTCACGTGTACAAAATAAGTTACTCGGGCACGCCCTTAATGAACAAGTCCTTTTCATAAGATACCATTATTTTCACATCACCCGAATTCATATGTTTTCTTTACTGAGATGATATTTCCCTTAGGTGGCCCTTTTATGCAGATCTTGCTGTAGTCACTATTAGACCGGAAGTGTATTTTTGTCAGGCCTTACAGATACCTGTTATCGATTGCTTTATCATTAATGACTACCTTAAAAGTAATTTTGGCTTTTGATCTATTATGAAGGACGGTTCAAGCCCAAGATGCTTATCAAAATCTTTATTTAATTCATAACTCGTTTTTAGGAAAAGCTGCTCAGATGATTGTATAGAACGAGATCGGTTATAATCAAAATGATATGGTCCATGCATCCTAAATATATAAAGATATGTCGTTCATAACAAACAAAAAAACATTACTACACACACACTAGCATACGTTATCGTCAAACTGTGACTCGAAACACAGGTAAATCTTTCATTTTGCTTGCCTAGGGTTTGGAAATAGCATCGAGAACATTATTTGTTTTGAGTGGAGATCCTGTTCAAGGGTAAGCTAACAATGGTGAAGATTGTAGCAAGCTTGATACACATTAACGTTGTATCTATGTTTCAATTTCAATTTGATGATATTTATTAATGAAAAGAAGATGTACTAAGAGCATTATATTTTTTAAGGAATACAAGATGTACCAAGTCATTTCTTTAAAGCATTTTGTTTTCCCAAATTACTTGAATATTTAAAATCTAATTTTCTGGATACATTTATGTTTTCTGAAGGTAAATTTTATTCCCCGGACGAGGGCAGTTAATTCTTAGTTTTAGAAAAAAGAACCAGTCATTAGTTGAGGAACGAATTCAAATTAATATAATACCGGGCATCTTGTGAAGCAAGTACTCCCACCCCTGTAGAATCAGTGGTGGTTTCTTCCTTGTTTTCTATTTAGGGAACATCGAAGAAATAAGGTATAGACCCTTCAGGGATATCGTAAAAGAAAACTAATATGTGTCCCCAGTGGAATCGAGGGTTTTCTTTTGTGCCTTACACGAAGGTACATGAAAGAGATCTGCTGCTCCCCTTGCAACCCTTTTTCTTTCTTTTTTTCGTTTCCTTTCTTTCATGTCTTGCTTTTCTATCTACGTTCTGTTTCAGCCGGATGTGTTAAATGACCTAAGCTGTTGATAGGACGTTAATCTCGATTCAATCAATGAGGTACACGTCCTCATAAATTGCGAAGACGTAAAACCGCAAGGATAAAACAAACAAAAATGACGCAAATATTGCAAATAATACATCTCAGACCTTTGGGCCAAGCGATATAAAGCTTTATTTATTCAAAGAATGTTAACACACAAAGGTGCACTGAATGGAATTCATGATTATTAAAAAGGAAAAACTACACTTACAAGTCATGAGATTCAAACATGATTACTCTCAGCTAACATATATATATACACCGGAATATTCATATTATTGCAGATATTTGAGAGAGAAAAAATATAATAAATTTGAAATTTTGGCTTATGGTGTAATCAAATTGATGGAAAATGTATAAGTGGATGCTTTGTAGTGCTGCGTTTGTGCAAAACTTTATTGGCTAATCTTTTGTTATCTTTTAGGTAGATTTATCTTAAAGCTATGCTCTATTTATATTTCCTGTTTTTCAGCCGATATGATTCCGTGTAATGCTTTGAGTTTAGAACATTAATTGTTTTGAACATATGCAACTTGAAAAATGGTCGTTACTATTGATTTATGTTTGAATGTTCTTACGTAAAAGCATCACATTCATATATATTTTGATAAAGAGCACAAGTTCAGTTTACATAGAAATAAATATAGTAATTTAGTTTAAGGTCTGGTTTATGCATCCTTCTTATTGCACAGGTTTATTTCACAAAGAAATGTATTCATATGCAACGACAATCACTGCAAATGTAATTGTACCTACAAAGTTTCTGATTATGTCGGCAAAATAAAATATCACAAACGTTGCTGATGAATATCTCTTTCAACACGTTTTATGCTTGATTCATATCCTGTAGAAATTTGTGCTACCTTTTCCTATTGTAAGATAAGCTATTGTTGATATTACCTCGTGCGTGTAAGTATATGGTTATCTTCCTTTTTCTATTTCAAGTTTTATGAAGTAATTTCCCTAGCTTTTTTGTTGATGAAAATATGTACTTTCTTCAGACATTAAAGAAATAATTGATATCATCTTTTCCCTCTTTCATCTCCGAAGAAATTGCGATGCACTAGCCAGTCAAGCGGCAAATCTAGGTGGTTTTTTTGGCCTGATAAATGTTCCGTTACAAAAAAACAGCATACTTTTTGTGCTGAAAGATGACAATCTAGTCATAAATCTTTCCCTTTACAATCCTTATATTTAAACTACGCCCGTTCATTACACATTAAATTACCTAGAATTGAGTGGAGTTGTTTTGCCGTAATGTAAATGGTTCCGTTTTCTTGTCAATGTTGCACTTTTGTTGATTTATATAAAACTAGCCATCGAAATACGTTTTATAATTTTATTTTAGCGATATACTTGAATATCTCCATTATTGCCATTATCTAGGCCACTCTAATCTGTCCCGTTTATCTACTCTAAAAGACTGTTTCAACTGTCCTTCCTTACCTACTCTTAAGGATTAACTAATGTTAACGTTTTGGCCATTTTCATGCCCACATTTATCACTCTTTTCTCGGCAATTGTCAAGAGAGATTTTGTCATTTTATCCGCTCTTTTTTTCTATTGTAAAGGACAATTTTACTCTTCAATTGTTGCCATTGACAAAGGTAACGAACCCTATCGTTTCTCTATTGTTAGCAACAAGCTAACTCTTACATTACGTAAAGGGCATGCTTACCCTTCCTTGTTTGCTTCTGTCAAGATCTTCGTGCGAAGTAAACCATGCACTCTTGACAATTTGTCAACAAACTTGACCTCTTATCAAAGTACATATACGCCAGCCCGATCGATCTTATTAGTTCAGTAATCTGACGCCAAAGAGACCGATAAGAATTTAATTAAATATACAGCAGTGTGCATCGCCCTTGGCAGGATGATGGATGGATGCACAAAGTGCGGGCAAAATGCAGACTACATTATTTTCCAAAACCATCACATGGTTTTGCAGTAAAAAAAAAAAAAAACTGCTTAAGTTCTCGAACATTCTCATAATTAAGGAATGATGGTTCGTTCGGAGAGTGTATTTAAGCTTTCCCTGCAATACATACTAATGAAACAATCAGAAGCTTTATGAGCAACTGGACGTATTCAAAAAATGTACAGACAAAAAACAACGGCCATGATCACGAGGACCAGAGACCTATATTTTTATTTCAGAATATTGAATTGTATAGGTTTTGAATATCATAGGGATTAGGCAACAGGAAAAGACTATTTCATATAGATTTATATAGACTTATTTTATTAGGTATGAATACCATAGATTTTATTTATCAAGTCATTTCCATTTTTGTTTTCCATTTTCAGCTTTAATTAAGGTCATATGAGTGTATTGATAAACGAAAGTACATCCCTAGTTGAAAATCCAATCCGCATATTCTAATGTTGAGCATTAAACTGATGAATATTGTATGTTTATTATTGACAGAACAGTGTGTTCTCTCAATATTAAAGTATTTCAAAGCAATCCAGGCATTAATTCAGTTGTTTTTTTTATCAATGAGTCACATGTGTCCATATTTTCTGTACTTCAGGAAACCGGCTACCTATTTCATTACTAAGTTTTTCAAGACAGATTACTCTTACATGCAATTACTATGTGTAAATGGGTTTTTTTTTTTTTCAAAATCCACTCCTTTTTACATAAATTTCTATTTAAAATCCTTAAATTTTTGACAACCTATTTTTTTGTGGCAGATTTATTTTTTTACTTCAAAGTAATATAACTACAAAATTTGAAGAAATTCTTCTGAGAAATGGTGACACAATTCTATTACCTTAATCAACCTGCATCTTTGGAAATCATTTGTTGTAAGTTTGTCCGGCAGCAGTCGAAATTTTTTCACGGAAGTAATATTTTTACCAAGCTCTTTATATTTTAATACCGAATAGAATAGGACATGTAAATACCCTAAATAGGTAAAGAAGGGGTTTTGCTCTCAAGAAAGAAAGTTCTCTATCGACTTGCTTATCGTACAACTTTGCACACGCCGTCCTTTGTTTGTCGTGTTGCACGTACAGATCGGGGAAAGTGGCTAAATGTAGACGAGTCCCTAGTGTACTTGATTTCAAGCTCCGGAGGGTATATATACAATCGACATGGTCTATACATCACTTGTCAAAGACATCATGTCATTGATATATCTGAATGTGAAATGGAAGCACTTAACTAGTATATTGTTACCAGTCTAACAAGCATATGAATAATACAGTCAGCCTTTTTGTCGTGTTGCACGTACAGATCGGGGAAAGCGGCTAAATCTAGAAGAATCCCTAGTGTCCTTGATTTCAAGCTCTGGAGGGTATACATTTCTTGTTAAAGACAGCATATCATCGATATATCTGAATGTGAAATGGAAACACTTAGCTAGTATTTTGTTACCATTCTAATAAGCATATTAATAATAAAGTCAGCCTCGTTTGAAAACAAAAAGACGTCTGCTAGACATTATTTTGCAAAAAAATGTGTCTTTCATTTTTTTTTCAAAAGTCACTCCTCTTTACATAAATTTCCATATAAATTTCTTAAAATTATGACAACTTGTATTTTTTTGTGGCAGAATTTTTTTCTTTACTTCAAAGCAATATAACTACAAAATTTGAAGAAATTCTGCTGAGAAATGGCGACACAATCCTATTACCTTAATGCAAATAAAACTGATGTAAACTTTCATGAAAGGTAATAAGCCGATTCTAGCGGGCCATTCAAAGAGAAAATATGATTTATTATGCAATAATTGATAATTCGTTGATAAGCTGATTTGGGACAGCTATTTCCGCAAAACTGTTTTGCCCCTTTCTAAAATCTACAATTCAAATAGATGTGTATATAGATGGGAATAACAACAACTTTGGTATGTCCAGGCCTGGGGACAGAATCTATTGCCTTCCTCACTTTCGAACGTTAGACATTAAAGCCAAAAGTGAGGTATTTCCAAGCATAGCGCTAAGAAAGAAAAGGTTATTATAAATAGAGAGAAATACAAAGATCCCAAATATTGCAATGGGTGCAGTAGATTTATTTTGGTCGCTTTTTGTGTCCCCAAGTAGAGGACACACAAGCAAATCACCGATTCTGCAGTGGCTTCCACATTACTCGCCTCTTACGGGCATGCAGTGAGCAACAGCAGGTGCACACTCTTTTCAGTCCCTGACCTGCAGGGGGTGTCCCCAAGAGCACGCCGACGAAAACTCCCGATTCTGCACGGGCATTACATTAGTCGCACCTGATGGCATGTAGTGGTATACAGCAGGAATACTAGTTTCCTAAACACAGGGAATTAGAAAGTCGATAACACACCGCATAACATCGAATATTCTGACAGATGATATAAACATTCACGGGTACTGTTTGTTATTGTGCTAAAATTACTCTTTAATAAATTATGGCGAACTTCCTGTCAGTTCAACAAAAAGGGATATACGAATATATACAAATAGTTGCACTGATCATGAAACTGATTATTTGTAGCAAAGTCACGTAAGCCGGATTCCGGAGATGAATTTCAAAAGCGATATGAATTTATAATGTGATGTTGCTATGTTTTTGCGTGTTGTTAGCCATTTGCAGCTGAGTAATGATGTGCTCCATTGAGCACACACACACACACGTTGTTCCATTATTGAGGAATATGATCGATTACGTTTCCAAGGTATTTGGAAGTAAGTTTTTGTTTAATTATAAAGATCCTGACATAAGATCTGTTTAGGTGGTTACATTTTATTTCCGTGATCGCTTAGGGGGACACCCTTTCCCCTTTAAATATCATATATCACATATATATTTTTATTCTCATAGTTCTTGTTAAAATGACTATGTTAAAACCTGAATTAATACTATTGGTATTTTAGTGTTTCAAATATTCATAATTATGTACTTGCAATACCGTACACATATCTAATGTGATAAAATAACAACAGTTCCTGAGATATATAATGTTTTTTCTTAAGTAATGTCAAAATAGTTTTATAAGAAACGATTTCAAGTTTTGTTTGAATCCTGGCGAACTTGATGACATGTTGACGCAGTGTTTCTTCACTGGTTTCATTCTGTTGAAGTTTAAATTAATATTTAAAACAACTTTCAAAAGGCACATAATACATTTTTGAATTGTTTTTTTATCGTCTCGATAAGCTTACAACGCTGAAGTTGTTATTACGCTAAGTCTTGTCAGCTTGATAAGCAGATTGTCCATTTTAAGGTTTTCGTTTCTATTGACATTTTGACAAGCTATCCAAACTCTGTTAGAATTAATCATTCAAGATCACAAATCCGGGCTTGTGTACAATGACATGTTCAGTTATGATGAAATGTATATATTAAATAATACAAAATAATATCAAGCAAACAGTGCTCTGCGATAAAGCTCATTATATCTATTGATAGAACGCTATGGTGACGACTCACTTTCTGATCTGCTATATACATTTTACACCCGCTGTTCTCTCATCGGAATACAAATTACCTGTTTGACACGGATTGTAATGCGGATGCACTAGCGTCCCTAGTGATGAAGTGTTGTTTCAATTAATGCATCACCATATTATCAACACCATGGCGTTTTATTGCATGGATGCGTTCTCTGATAGCTCAATACCTGTGCATGACTTTTTAAACTGCTTTAGTGTCCTGCCATATTGATTATTGAGATAACAAGTCTGCAGGGTCTATCTCACAATACATTAAACACACAAACATTAAACAAATACAAGTATTTCAGAACCATTGCCACTATCAGCTTCAGCATAGAAATGTGTTTGTCATTTTTCCTTTGGTGTATCAATCTGGGGAACTACTTTGTATTCATGGTGCCATGAGATTATCATCTGTTGGGGGTCTAGTGTTTAAACGTATTATCACAAACACATTGGTTATTTTCATGATATATGTCATTGACAGTGTAACATGATGGAACGAACTATAAACTCTACAGTAACAGACGTGTTTCTTATATCCCTTAGTGCTATAAATAAGAGTTAATTGAAAAGGGAGGTCTTTACTACCAATATTTTCGTTAAAAAACATCTTATTATAACATTCATGCTATAAATTTAAAAAATTATCATTTCATTTTGTTAAGAACAAACCTACCCTTCCACCAATAGTCGTTGTTAATGCGATTTCACATTTCCAACCTTGGTCGAAACCAATATCCCTCTATTATCCTTGGATAATATAAAGAGATGATTTGCCAGTCCATTTTTCTTGTTCAATTTTATACGTTTTCTTGTATAAAAGTTCCTGCAAAGGGCAATTCTATTTTTCAATAATTGTCTATTGCCAAAGTCATATTATACTTCCCGTTGTACCATTGTCAAGGGCAGTCTCACTCTTCCCGTTTTGCCTTTGCCAACTGCAAAATGTACGTCTTCATTTTGACCTTTGCCAAGGGCAATATAAATTTACAGGTATATTTCGTTACCCATTCTCAAGAGCAATGATAACTTTTTTTTTTTATTGTCAAGGGCAGTCCTCCTTTTTTGCCTTTCTCATGTAGACTGTAACCCCTTCTCCTTAAAGACTTTGAAGGAAAATTTTATCGTTTAAGTTTTTTGTGATTATACGAACATTTTATTGGTCTCCGGAAGCGATGAAATGAATAACAATGGTTGATCTAAATGCCGACTTCGAGGCTGTAAAATTATCTATAACGTGTCATTTGTGTATGTGAAATTTTGTTGCAAAATATATGGGTAGGTTTTCTGCTTGTAGTCAAATAAACGTTTATGAGCCCATAAAAGTCGTTAAAACGGAGTTGATTGGTAAAAGTATCGTAATATAAATCTCATGATTTATTGTTGATTTCTAAAACACTTGAGTTACACCAGGAAGTCAGGGTCTCATTTGTCATACACTTGTATTGTCGTTACTGTATTTCTCCGGTATACACCCGGAGGACAAAATACATACAGTGATGAAGTCACAGCTGGTCCGTATACATCTATAATGCTTTGTCCCACGCAACAGCGTCCTTTATTCTAGACAGACAATTTAGACAGAACACTAGCAATATATTGATCACGAGGAGGTCGATTTTAACACTTCATATCTCAAGCTGGTATCGGGCTATGACGAATTATAATAATACATTCTGATTGCCGCCTTATGCTATGGCATACATTGAGTATAGCACTCAAGTACATTGGGAGGCAATTTTCGTGATTCATAGAATTCCACAACAGCTTGGCATCCTGTTTTCCTAAAAATAACTTGATAATAATGACGTCTCTGTAATGCTGTGAATAACATAGGACAGTGACTTCGAACAATGTAATGTTATACATATCAACGAGATAACTTTATTTAGATTCTGTGGCTTGTATCCTCCTGACGTTGCTAGACACATTTTGTATGTTAAATTTGTGATTTGTTGTGATAAGGATGAAAATTAATGGCCATATTATTTCATTAGTAACATTATCTAATTCCTTAGTGTAAACATATATCTTTCTACATGAAAGCTCAAACAGATGCCACTTGATTGATTTGGTAAATGATGTATGTCACGTGTCTTAATTGTCGAGACATGTCGCTAGTTTGACTGGTTAAAATACATGTCTCTTATATGATTGACTAAAGATATATGCCACATGTCTAATTCGCTGAAATGTCAATATTCTATCAGGCTAAACAAGTTTCTCATTTTTGATTGGATAATATATGCCACTTGTCTGGTTGGCTAAAATATATTAAATGTCTAATTGGCTAAACTTATTATTTGTCAACTAAAATATATGCCATATCGCTCAAAAAAAATCCATGCCATTAATCTGAAATGGTAAGATAAACCCATGTCTGATTACAAATTAATGTGGAAGCGGGTAACACAACACACTTCCTTTAACATGTATAGCGTAAATAAGACATCAAATGTCATCAGTTCGTTGCATCATATTTCATTATCTGCCGTGTGGAGTTTGTCAAGGCAATTAAAAAAAACATTTGTTTTAATAACCCATTCACACGAAAGTGTTCAAACATTGCGTTTTGGACGAGAGTTTATTGAATTTCGTAAAAGAGAGCTCTTCCTTGAGAAAGTTGACGCATATCCAGATATGACTGTACTCTGTAAAGTAGTTCATTATGTTGACCCATTTTGGAGTCCTGATCATTAACGTTATGTTGCTTAGTAATTAAAAAATAGATGCCTGTGTAGAAAATGATTGACCCACACATTCAACAGTTGTTATCACCTGAAGGTTTACTTTCCTTGTTATGTAACCATTTTTTTAATTGACACACGTAATTGCTTCCAACATTAGTTGATGGTATATATCAGCACTTACGACATGCTTCTGTAAATATAAACTGTATGAGTTTATTCCGTCTGAGTTATTGCCCTTGAATATAACAACACGTTTGTGCTTTTAATTCAGCGTTTGTTTCATTGGTTTAACATTGAATGTATTACTGCCATTAATAATATTTTAGATATATTCGACCTAAGGTTAAATGTGCCGTTATAGTGCTGGACGAGAATGACGGAGACAGATCATCCTGGCCATTGCTTGTTGTACAGTACAGGATGCCTTACTACTTTTTGATGTGTTTGTTCATGACATCAACATGTAGACAAAGGCAGATCAACATGCGATTATCTTCCGAGATGCAATGCAAAATACTACAGCTTTGCACACATAGAGTTGATACAAATATCTTCCTTCGGGTACTAGCCAAGAGAAAAACACCCACAGGTTGATATCCATATACCAGATACCTTGTATATAAGCTATGCAGAGATTAACACAAAGACCATTATATGTTTCGGGATCTACATGCTCCGAGTGTTGTTACCAGGTGTTGCTGATTTGGTTGGGTCTCGACCTAGTACATTGTATGTTAGGCGAGGACATTCTGTGTGATTTAGAGGACTATGGCGCTATAGGTTCCCAGTACAAATGACGATCAGTGCTACTCAGGGATGTTTGTAATCTATCCTGATTTCATCATTGACACATGTAGCTACCACTTCAATCTCCCTACGACCGAAGTGGGAGGGAAATGTCGGCTAAAAAAAAACATCAGTCTGTAAAAGCTAGTTAATTATTTGCAATGTACACGAACAATGTTTCATTATCGTCGGTGTTAGATCTCCGAATTACTAGTGTTGATTAGAGTAAAATTCTTTAAAACTCTTCTGAAATAGCTTGAAAAATAAAAAAAAATGAAGGATGACTATTCTTTTTTATTCATTTATCTTTTTATGCCGAAATCAGCTCTGTAATCAATGTTTAATTAACCGCTTTGAATTTTACTTATCAAAACGTCAACTCACCCGCTTAAAATTAATTATTTATTCATTTATGGGTTTATATGTATTTATTTCAATCATTCACAACTTCCTAAACATGTTCTGAAGCCTAGAATACAAAATTAAAAAAGTATCACAGGAATGTTATGCAGCATACATATGAAATGTATTTCTTATCAAGCTAAATATGAAGATAGCAGTATATGTATTTTTGTACGTGGGACGAATTATGGTAATAAGTAAATTCTCGCATAAGATTGGCTATATATTCCATGCGAGTATCGATTTTTTTTCATGATTGGTTCAACACGAAAGTAGCTGAAATGGCGGAAACCGTTCATAGTACATAACATGGAGAATAATTAATTTTACTGACGTCATTGAAGTTGACCTTTTAAAACAGCAGAAATGTTTACCCCTTTCCGGCGTTAATTAGGGATATTGTTCGTGCTTTTAAGACACAACTTTCACAGCCAGCTGCTCCAAGCTGAACTAAAGGGAAGGCTAGCATGCAACCTTACGAAAGGGTTTGTTGTATAATTGATAACGAAATGGTGTCTGGTATCGGGATCAACTACGTAAATCCTAGGCCGAAGAGGTCATCTTGACCAATCTGTGTTAACTATATAGATCAGTTACCTGTTCTGGTTCATTTAATCAAAAGTTTGCTTACTCCGACAGAAATACCTTGGGAATGGACTCACATTAGCTAATGGCTTGCTGACAGCTCTCTTTAAAAGTGAATGAAATGGTGTAGAACTACAGTATACTCTACTATTTAATATCATTTGTTTCTGTTTCTATGTAGTCAAAAATGATCCTCAATTCAAAATGAGGTTTCTTTTCTTGTTTTCTTTTGTTTTTGTTTCTGCTTAATAAGATGTTTTACACACTAATGTATGATGTTTTACACTAATGTATGATGTTTTACACACTAATGTATGATGTTTTACACACTAATGTATGATGTTTTAGAATTAAAGTTATTCTGTCTTCTGAATAACGTCCTTTTCCATTGGGTTATCGAGACGTTTCGTATATTGAATGTTATATTTACAGGGAGGAAGTAGAAACCTGCGAACCCTGGGCAAAAAGTCCGCGGCAGCAAGTTGACCTCGCCTTCAACGTGTTTTTCCTCATCTATTTCTTTATAAGGGTAAGTATTAAATGTTCTTAAGGGTAAGTATTAAATGTTCTTAACAAAATACCGGTACTCTTCTCGTGTTTGAAATTCTTATCATTAACGGGCTTTTACGCCCCCCCCCCCCCTCCCCCCTCCCTTCTATTCATCAATAGTTTAGGCTAATTTGGATTTCCAACTTTTTTTGCCCCTAGCATCACCGATGAATCCTAGAAAGGCGATCATTAATATAATAATATTATTGACAAACGGCATAACCGCATGTTATACATGCAGTCACTTACGTTCTTACGTTCATCTTTAATGAAGAAATAATTTACCGTCATCATGTAAACGCACCCTGGGTGCATGCATATGGGTCTGGACATGAATCACAGTAGATTCCGAGAAAGATTCATGTGTGTCATTTTCATACCTCGAGCGCTTGCCCTTATTTTAAAATATACATTTGGTGTTGTATTCAATATTACATCATCTTCTTTTAACAATTGATTTATACGTTTCCTTCGATTTATCGCCAGTCCCTTGATAACGCAAAAACTCAATACGCAAAGAACAAATGAAGGCAAAATAGCAAGGTTTTTCTCTGTACTGGAAAACTCAACTGTTTGTTTTGGCAATTATTCTTGAAACAGTTTATTTGCATGGTTCTGAAGTCTTGGAGTTTTTATTAGCTATTTAGTGTGTGCCTTATTTAAGGATTATTCAATTATTATATGTGAGGAAGTTAAATGTACGACCGACTGCCGTGCGAATGATGGCAAAAATGTTTCTCGCGAAAATATCTTTGTACAAGAGTAACGCTACCCAAATAATACTAGTACATTTGTACCGAAATCTTAAAGAGTACCGACCGTTAAAACTTGCGAAATGAAAGTTGATTTTTATTAATACTCGGATCAAACACCGGGGCATTATTTGCGATAATCTCCACAAAGTCACTTAATTGTTAATAATAGTTGTATATCAGGAATATTAATCCAGGTAGGGCGCGTGCAGGTATTAACGTACCGTACCTGTAATCAAGCTTATCTTGATAAACAACCGATCTAGGGGTTAACGGATCAACAATGAGGAATAATGCTGATTGGAATGTTGACGAGTTTATCTTGTAGTCAAGGACTTTATTAATATGATACGTAAATGCATTTCTCTGGCATGTAAAACGCTATATAAAGTGGTAGGTAGAGACCCTGACTATCCCTAACATGCAACTAAGGTTGCTATTTTCCCTGTAAACAATATCAAACATGCAGAATACCCGAAAAACAATATCTGTAGTTCATAGATATATTTGTATTTTGGCCTTTTCACCTGCCGTTATGGAAAAAAGATGAATAATAGATTAATGACTTTTCGAGTCACAGAAGTCAGGCATTTCGTTTTCTGGTACATAAGCCACGCTATCCTATGTAACAACCTATGCTAGTTTATTTCTACTTCGTTCGATATGTCTAGATAACTACACGTGTCACTTCCTGCAAAATTTCATAGCGATGTATTCATCCGAACTCTGACTTGAAATTTAATGTTTTTTTAATACCAATCAGGTACCAATGAGCGAGATCGGGCTGGCTACAATAGTATAGAGAAATTGTTAAATAATGTACATACATTGAATTCGAATTAATGCGTTAATTTCCATATTCCGTCTTTTCGTACTGCAGAGTTATCTGCACTTGGGAGCAGGTATTGATTGTTACGTCATTTGGTTTTGAGAGTAATGTCATCATTTTTTTTGAGAAAACGACGTAATTTTCTCACACAAACCAATGACGTAACAATCAATACCTGCTCACAAGAGAAGATAACTCTGCAATACGCAAAGAAAAAAAGAAAAAATATGTTCTTAATTTTTTTTTTTCTTTTTTTCTTTTCTTCTCTATTACAGTTTGTGGCAGCCAACGACAAGTTATGGTTCTGGTTGGAGCTGTTCTCCTTTGTGGACTACTTCACTATTCCCCCTTCCTTTGTGGCCATCTACCTGGACCGAAGCTGGCTAGGTAAGTCTTTTCTTAGCTGTGACATCGGAGAGAGTTCGTTAGGTGATATGCTTGGAAACATTCAACAGTCTCAAAATATGGATGCAATGCTATATTGAACTCGGAACATATTGCACACATCATAATTATACACTAATCGGGAAACGATTTATGTTCACGTGTAGTCATTACGAAACACCACCCAAGAACGGGGCTTATTATAGTCCGTATCCTATTAGTGCCTAAACTCCATCTATAGACAGTTCCATTTTTGTATAGCTGTTACTCATCAAGTTTAATGAACCTTCATAAGCCTAATAACTGTTACTCAGCTGTGTTTTTTAAACCTTATTTTTCACCAAAGACGTCTGCAGAAATATTAAAGTGTTTCCCATTCTTCTAATAAGAACCAGTATACTTGGAATTTATGATATCATTTAAGTGTGCCGTACAATTATTCTGATGGTAATATGATATAGTTGTTAGGGGGATGAGGGAATATGGTAGTACCTGTTACACTATCCTGAACACTTAATTGAAGTTTAACACGCATGTCATCTCACGCCGACATATTGCGTAATACCAGCGGCATTTTTGTGGTTTATTTTTAACTATTTTATAGAAAATAAATTTAAGACCGAACCGAACGATTGCAATATATTCAGGGATCTGTTTGATATTTTGTAGATTCACTGTTAGTGTCACAATACAGAGTTAAAATCTAGTATCGATATTATTTTAAAATTAGTTCATGAATATACATACATCTGTGGATTCAGATGCAGGTTAGGATGTGACCAGCTGTTGAGATGATAATGATCTGTAAACATAGTAACAGGTGTGTTTATCGAACTGTCCTGTACCGTGTTCACTGTAGTGGCAATAGAGCTGCGGAAGATCTGGATTCCCCCGGCACATTAATTGGCAGGTTTACGTGATTGCGGGGGTGTATGTAGCTTTAATGGAGGTTAGCCTATTTCACCACTTTTTAAGTAAAAATAATCTGAAACACACTTAACCTGCCATTAATACCTCCCTTCAAACCCATTTGACCGTATTTTCCCCATACAAATTCCTCCTGAGCTATATCCAGCCGCCTCCCTGCTCATTTGTCTCATAAATTTCTACATATATCATGATCGGCCTTTCCTCCTACTGTGTTAATTTCTCCGATATACTACTGTGTATCCACCTTTATTGTTTCCTTTTTATTTTTTATTTATGAGTATCATACATTATTTATCCTTATGATATTTCTCTTACCTACTGCCTAATCCTACATGTATCCACTCTGTCTCTATTCCTTCCCTTCTCTGTCACCATATATCTACCTTTCCTATATCCTCCTTATATAACGTTAATTCCGCCTCTCTTTGTTATATCTGTGTGCTGTCTCTCTATCCTATCTTTGTATACTACCTTCCTATTCTACCCATCTATCCCTCCGCCCTAACTTACCTATCTACCCTATCGCTACTGATTTTCTCTCCTTTATTGGATCTCTCTATTCTACCCATCTATCCCACCACTCTAACTTACCTATCTATCCTATCGCTACAGATTTTCTCTCCTTTATTGGATCTCTCTATTCTACCCATCTATCTCACCACTCTAACTTACCTATCTATCATATCGCTACAGATTTTCTCTCCTTTATTGGATCTCTCTATTCTACCCATGATATTCCACCATGATAATTTTCGCCCTTCGCTTTCACTTTCCTATCGTAGCCATGTCTTCTTCGTCTTAACATTCTCCTCCCTCATTCCGTCCTCTTTATTACTCTCTCCCTTTAGAAACCGTGTCGTTTGTTCTATTTCCTACCCCTTTTCTGCAAATTGTCTTCCCCGTCCTGTCGCTACGTACTATTAATTCGACATCCCATATCAGATCAGAGTTGCACCAATACCATGACTGGACTTTATCTGAGAAATCGACTCCACACCATGAATATATCCCATCTCTGCTTTATTGTATCACTATGATAAATAAAAACCCTGACTACTCTCCCGAAATATCCCATCCATGTATTGTACTTAACTCTTGCACTGTGGCTCATCTCTTGCTAGAATATCCCCAATTCCAACATTTTATTTTTACGCAATTACCTTACCTATCGTCGAACCTCACCTCATGTTTAAACTACACCCCAACCCAGAAATGTGTCCCTGAGCGATAACCCTATCTCACCTGCCAACTTCTCCATACACTCTGCAACGCTCAAATATTCAGTATATAACACGGAAGTGGTTTCGGTACAAGGGAAACTGCTGCAACACTACATATATATATGAACGTGGTTGAAGAATGATTAGTACACAGACAAGAACAATTCCTTCATACACCTATCTCGCAGCTATAAAAACTACAAGATGCTTGAAGACACACATTTTATAATTGGTATCTGAACCTACTATTTACTTGACATGTGTTGTGAATTATCTTTCACTCAGATCACACAGAATAAACTAAACGAACACCGTATTTTGTAGTAAGCCTAGCACATGTACGTTTTACAACGAGCCGAGAGTCTATTATACAATAAGAAATTCTGCTGTTTCTCATGAAAATATTTGAAATAGGTATTATCAACTTTAAAAATCTTTTCCATAATTACAATTAGGATTTTTTTAATTCATTGAAATTTGTGTGCATGCGTTGATAACAAAGAATGCGTTGTTAAATTTGAAATGTCTCGTCTTTTTATTTTCATTTAAATATTACATGTATTTAAATCTGGTCATAATGTAGAACGAAACCTTTATACTATTTAAGTGATTCATATCAGTGCATGATAAATACTAAGAAATTGATTTACTGAAAACGTGAATCACTGTCATGGGAAAAGGATTTTAAACTTGTGTGTATAGAACGTGAATACAATAAGCCAAACTCTGCTTGGGTACGTGACTGGGTTTTAGTATCATCTCGTCCAATTGTTGCTTATATGGTTGTTAGCTAATAGGATGTGTATAAAGGTGTAATTTTCATGCTTTTACTTTGAATATCTAACCGGTATATCTCTGACGATGATTATACACTAGGGTATATTTTGAGAACAGGACACATAGATATAGATATTTGTTTTAATCTCTAACTTTCCCAAACTACCAGGGGTCGAATCTGAACGAACTGAAGAGTCATAGTACAATGCTGTACAAATTTTGACCAAAAGGCAAATGTCTTCATGTACCGCCAGTAACATTTTGACTTCATATTTCCCCGCTGTGACGTTACTACAAGCATTTACATGGTTCACCATTGTGCCTCAGTAACATATGGTCACAAGGTTCACCAATTTGACTACTTGACATCACTGTGACGTAACTACAAGCGACTTCATGATTAACCATTGAGTCTAAGTAACACACGATCACATGGTACAACACTGAATAAATGACAAGCGACTACATGGTTCATCACTGTGATGTAGCTACAGGCAGCTACACGATTCAACATGGTGTCTCAGTAACACGCGACTACATGGTTCACCACTGACCTAGTGATTAATTGACTACATGGTTCACCACTGTGACCTAGTGATCAGTTGACTACATGGTTCAACACTGTGACCTAGTGATCAGTTGACTACATGGTTCACCACTGTGACCTAGTGATCAATTGACTACATGGTTTTAACACTGTGACCTAGTGATCAATTGACTACATGGTTCACCACTGTGACCTAATGATCAATTGACTACATGGTTCAACACTGTGACCTCGTGATCAATTGACTACATGGTTCAACACTGTGACCTAGTGATCAATTGACTACATGGTACAACACTGTGACCTAGTGATCAATTGACTACATGGTTAAACACTGTGACCTCGTGATCAATTGACTACATGGTTCAACACTGTGACCTCGTGATCAATTGACTACATGGTTCACCACTGTGACCTAGTGATCAATTGACTACATGGTTAAACACTGTGACCTCGTGATCAATTGACTACATGGTTCAACACTGTGACCTAGTGATCAATTGACTACATGGTTCACCACTGTGACCTAGTGATCAGTTGACTACATGGTTCACTACTGTGTCGATTAACAGGGCCTTAAGATATCTTAAGATAAGTATTAGTTCTTACAGTTTTAATGACATCATTGTCCGAATAAAACTAAGTGTTATAGGATTGTATTGTTTAACGAAAAAAAGAGACATGTATATACTATCTTGAAATCAAAAGCAATAAGCACGGACACAATTTGAATAAACCATTTATTAATGAACAAATTTAGCCGCCCTGTGTCTATGCATGTTCCTGGCATACATGTACAGTGGATACCAAGACAATCATTCCTATCTATTTTGTTTTTGTTTGCAATGTATACAACGTCAGATTTCCTGATGAGTCTTCAGTGTTTTCAGAGTAATTGGAATAACAAATGAAATGGGTTGCCATAACAACCAAAATGTACAATAATGTATAGTTAGGTATATCATGTTTGGAGGTAGGCATGGGAAAATCATCATCGCAAATATTCACCAGTAAGAAATAATATTTAACAAAGCCACTGGTATTTTGTTTTACATGATATTGTTTTGAATACGTGATATACAATGTTGTGCTTTACAAATCGACAAAATATAGTGTTGTGTATTTGAAGTAAAATCTATATAAACCAACATGCTGTGGGACCTGACATATTGGTCAGATTGGATAGAATGTCATTATTTATTATTTTGCTTTGAAATGAGATGAATAAATGTATTAGAAATGGGATTACAACATTATATAGATCAAATAGGCTGTCGGAAAACTCAGGGATCGACTTTCACGGGTTCGCTTTAATGCCTGTCTCTGATGTATAATTCATCTGTAAGTCTTGAGCCAGTCTGCCTGTTTTGAGTTTAAATTCCATGTGAAAACTGCCTCGGTGTAATTATGTTAAAACAAGCATGTCTTATTATTCTTGTTATGTATGCTGAACATTGGTTATGGGAACTAGATTGTTTGTAATATGTTTCATAGTCCCATCTGTATATTGACATCAGGCAATTAAGGTCTGTCTGAGCTATGGGCTAGAACATGAATGGGCGATAATACTTCTGAGTACGTTACATACAGATTGACTGAAATCAATACCATCAAGTCTTGTGAAACACAAAAGGTTTATGGTACTGTTGTCTAGGCTGTTAATCCTCACGTGTCTAATTTCTTGTAGCCCTAACTTGCTGATGCCCCTAGAAACATAATTAACAGTGTCTATGCTCTAGTTACCTTACTTGTCTAAGCTCAAGTAAACCTTTTTGGAGCTTTGTGAAGGCTCCAGTAAACCATATTTGCAAAGGCGAAAATAATTTGTTTTTATCTAGGCGCCCGAAAAAGCTCAATTTAACCTTTTTGTGTTGTCTCTTGTAAACCTAATTCGTTTGTATTGGCTGGAATAACCCTCATTTGTTATCTGCTGTAAACGTCATTTGTTTGTAAACCTATAAACCACATTTGTTTGCACAACTGTAAACGTCATTTGTTTGTTAACCTGTAAGAGTCATTTGTTTGTACACATATAAGCGTCATTTGTTTATACACCTGTAAACCTCATTGATTTGTACACATGTAAACCTCATTTATCTAGGTTTCAAGAGCAAACTGCATTCATAAAGGCTCAATGAAATCTGATTTAACTAGCTTCAAAGAAAGCTCAACTGTCTAGGCTCTTGCTAACATCATTTATCTAGGCTGCAGCAAATTCTTTTTGTCAAAGTTTTCTAGGCGTCTGTAAACCTTTTTTGTCTAGTCTTGAATACATCTCATTTATCTAGGCTTCAGTTAAACTCATTTTTGCTAGGTTTCAGGAAATCTCATTTATCTAGGCTCCAATTAACTTTATTTATCTAGGCTTCAGTAAAAGTAAGTTATCTAGACTTCATTTAATCTCATTGTCTTGTTTTCAATATACAGGATTCAGTAAATCTTGGCTGTATAGCACCTATTAAACCTCATTTGTCTAGATGCTGCAGTTAAACTCTTTATCCTGGTAACCACTAGATTGAGAAAATGTTATCCATTCTTGATCCAGAGAATATTGTTGAGACCAGTTTAAAATGATTATAACTTAATTACAAAAAGGTAAAGCAGATCGCCTTTTTACGATTCTGTTTACAATTTTATCTGGAAATCACCACTTAATTAAGCTTCACATGGCATCATACCCTTGAGGATCACTTACACACGCAGGCTCAGTATATTCCAACCTTTCAGAACAATTGCATTTTTCAGTAGGTAACTGCTTTGTTAGGGTTGGTTAATATATGACCCACGCCTGATGCCCTCGGATCGTTGAATGAGGTCAATCATGAACAATCGATGAATAATTAAGGGTGAAAACGATCTCTCCCGATACGTTTGGCTACTCGTGTCTAGAATAAACGTTAGACGTGTGAAGGTCGAACACGGGTTTCTTTCTCTCATCCGGTCAGGGCGAATTGACTGTCATCCGACCGAGGGTGGTTTTAGTGTTATTTGTACTATAGTCTGATGTAGTTGCCAAACTCGGTTTATTTAGATTCAATTTCGGGTTTCTCGCCAATATAGAACTTGTTTTAATATTCACCATCATTAGGTCAGGCTAATTGCCACCGCTAGGGCGTGTACACTTTTTCTCCATGTTTTGGCGTCAGACATACTGCTTTTCTTAACACTATAGCAAAACTGTTGCAAAATATGGTTAGATATCTCTCGTCCTTTAAGGATGATTCAACGATCCTCCATTTCGTATTGTCGGCCAGTGTGGTCAAGTCTTTTTGTTGCTTCACTGTCCACCATCCTTAGTCAGACATTCCTGTCCTAAAATGATCTTACTGCATGTAACCGAAGCTCTGACCAGCGATAAGAGTGCGTTTACTGTAATTGAGAAGAAAGAGATTAAAACAAATGGGAATCGCTTTATATCCTGAAATGTAATGAAACCATTTCAAGCACTTTCCATTAAATACAATAACACATGCTGTAAATTCTGTCTTTGATTCGACCACATTTCCCCCTGAAAGCAGCACTGGTTAGATAGATTCTGTTTTTAGGCAATTTTCATCCTTTTATTTTTTATATATGAGTTTGAAGGTAAAGACAATTTTTTAGTCGAAACCATATAAGAAGGGGCAAAAAAGTGGTCTTTTAACTCAGGCGGTCTCTGTACAAGGATTGAGCGACAACTTAAAAAAACAAAACAATGCCTATGTCCATGGTGAACCTGTATGAAATATATTTGCGTTAATTTAATCTTTTTATACCAATTGTAAATTGTTAAGTAATTATTGATCTAAATATAGGTATTCACGTATACTTTGGATATTAAAGTTTCTGTATCGTCAGTACAAACGAGATTCTTGGAATAGCTAGCCTACTTCACCAAAATGTTTTACTCTGGGCGAAAGGAGAAGCTTCAAATTGACACTGATCAAATTGCGTTCATAGCCGTTTTATTTAATTCGAAAAGTTATAGAGGAACTTGCAGTATAATTGTAAATATGTAGAGAATTACATGTCATACAGTGTAATCTGCTGTGTGTGAATGGTGAAGAGGGGATTGCTCTGGTCTCATACAGATTTGACTATATATACTTGCAGTCATCATGCAAAATTGCATGTACCATTCTGATCAGATGCATTTTTTTCATTACAAATCAAAGAGAAATACATAAAGGTTTCTCTTCTTTGAACATAAGGCAAACCGAGCCGTTTAACACTATGCTATTTAGGACGAACACAAAATCAAAGGACTACATTACAAGATGAAATGGAATACTATTATAGTTCTGATCATAGCAATTTAATTGATGTGCTAAGTTTCTGATATAGATCAATAACGAGATGCATTTACAGTAGAAAGTCCACAATTCTTACTCTTTTGGGCATAGTACATTTGCCTGATTTAATAGAAACCTCCAACAAGAGAGTTTGCTAAGCCGTGCTCATTTTGGGCATGACGTATGTGCCTGATTTGATGGGAATTCTTGGTGGCTTATAAATTTAGTCGATCATGCAAGTTTCCACAATGATTAACTAGAGGTAAATGTATTGATTGACACGTCCTGGCTACGGCTGCGCTAATAGAGTTAGGCCCCCGGTTTGGTCACTGAAGCACAGGGAATCAAGTAATAGCGAGCGATACCGTGGATATAAGCAGCGTAATTTCTGGGTCATATGAATAAAGGACACATGCAAAATGTTTGGGACGTGAATCTCGTTTCTGAAATATTTGGAGGTACGACGAAACTTAAAAATTTCAACACGACGACAAAAAAAATGACAGGAAAGAAATACTATTTTTCAGTTTCGAAATTACAGTGGGCGAAAACAAGTCTTTTATTTTCATGCAAATATACTTACCTTATTTGTAAAGACTCCAGATTTTCACCTTCATTTTTGAAATTAGAAATTAGCTCATTTCAATACCTTTTGCTATATTGGTCAAATTTGATTGATACATTGCTCATAATTATTTGAGCTAAGGACAGTTAAGTTACCTTTTTGTCGAATAGAAAGACATGTTTAGATTTTGTAACATATATTCTTCCAGCTAATGAATTTAAAAAGTCGGTAAGTATGTACACGAACAAAGAAAACGTCGTGCGCAGTTGTCAGTTGATACCACAGTAGTTCATAACGCTGAGCGTAAAGCTGTTTTATTTCTAAAAATATTGTTCTTTAATTCGATTGCATTTAACGCAAACAACTTTGTTTAACTATCATCTATAATATTTATCGTAACGTATATCCTATAGTTAGCCGTATTGCGAGAATCGGCTAGTCCTAAGTAAGATCCAAGAGAGATCGAACGAGATTTGAACGACCTA
The DNA here is from genome assembly GCF_002113885.1 of Mizuhopecten yessoensis. Lineage (NCBI taxonomy): Eukaryota > Metazoa > Mollusca > Bivalvia > Pectinida > Pectinidae > Mizuhopecten > Mizuhopecten yessoensis. The sequence goes on from NW_018408915.1 coordinate 1,218,189, forward strand.
CAAAACATAAATTCTTCAATGTACTCAATACAGGTATTGTATTGTAAAAAACAAACGTTAATTCACTGTATGTATCAAATACAATGCATGTATCAATACAGTGTATGTTTCAATACACTGTATGTATCAATACATTGTTTGTATCAATAAATTGTATGTATCAATACACTGTATTTATCAATACATTGTATGTATCAAAACACTGTATGTATCAATACATTGTATGTATCAATACACTGTATGTATAAATACATTGTATGTATCAATACACTGTATGTATCAGTACATTGTATGTATCAATACACTGTATGTATCAGTACATTGTATGTATCAATACACTGTATGTATCAATACATTGTATGTTTCAATACACTGTATATATCAATACACTGTATGTATCAATACACTGTATGTATCAAAACATTGTTTGTATCAATACATTGTATGTATCAATACACTGTGTGTATCAATACATTGTATGTATCAATACACTGTGTGTATCAATACATTGTATGTATCAATACACTGTATGTATAAATACATTGTATGTATCAATACACTGTATGTATCAGTACATTGTATGTATCAATACACTGTATGTATCAATACCCTGTATGTATCAAAACATTGTTTGTATCAATACATTGTATGTATCAATACACTGTGTGTATCAATACATTGTATGTATCAATACACTGTATGTATAAATACATTGTATGTATCAATACACTGTATGTATAAATACATTGTATGTATCAATACACTGTATGTATAAATACATTGTATGTATCAATACACTGTATGTATAAATACATTGTATGTATCAATACACTGTATGTATAAATACATTGTATGTATCAATACACTGTATGTATCAGTACATTGTATGTATCAATACACTGTATGTATCAGTACATTGTATGTATCAATACACTGTATGTATCAGTACATTGTATGTATCAATACACTGTATGTATCAGTACATTGTATGTATCAATACACTGTATGTATCAATACATTGTTTGTATGAATACATTGTATGTATCAATACACTGTATGTATAAATACATTGTATGTATCAATACACTGTATGTATAAATACATTGTATGTATCAATACACTGTATGTATCAGTACATTGTATGTATCAATACACTGTATGTATCAATACATAGTATGTACCAATACACTGTATGTACCAATACATTGTTTGTATCAATACACTGTATGTATCAAAACACTGTTTGTATCAATACACTGTATGTATCAATACATTGTTTGTATGAATACATTGTATGTATCAATACACTGTATGTATAAATACATTGTATGTATCAATACACTGTATGTATAAATACATTGTATGTATCAATACACTGTATGTATAAATACATTGTATGTATCAATACACTGTATGTATCAATACCCTGTATGTATCAAAACATTGTTTGTATCAATACATTGTATGTATCAATACACTGTGTGTATCAATACATTGTATGTATCAATACACTGTATGTATAAATACATTGTATGTATCAATACACTGTATGTATCAATACACTGTATGTATCAATACACTGTATATATCAATACACTGTATGTACCAATACACTGTATGTATCAATACATTGTATGTTTCAATACACTGTATATATCAATACACTGTATGTATCAATACACTGTATGTACCAATACACAGCCTGAGATATGGACATCTTCTGACGCTTTTATATTTAATGATGGTCATTCAAACTGACCATCGGTTTAAAGAAGCCTGTCCAGTGTACATACGTATGTATGAAATAGAACTTGACCTGGTTATCAATCAGTTATGAAAGAGCTAACTACAACCGAGACCGTTGCTAGGTTACTAACATGTACACAAATAAATTGAGTATGTATATGTTAGTACCGTAGCTGATACTGGTTGTCTTTTCACGGCTTTACCTACAGTGAAATCAATATATTGATAAGTTGCTTTATGGAAACTCATGCAATTCTGAACGTTTTTTCTCATAAAATATTCACGGTTGCATTGAAATGGAAAAGTAGCTTTCCATGTCCTTTTTGTTTTTACAATTTCAGTCACGGATGTTTCTACATCCACTGCAATGCTGGATAGCGTATGTTTACCAGGTTTCTAAAGTGTCATTTGATGGTTGCCCGATGCAATGATTATACTGATGAACATGTTTCATTTACCATTTATCATATATCAGGATCTACTTAAACATTTCTAATCTTCTTACCATTGAAGTCATAGCTTATATTCCACAGTGCTGATATTAATGTCTAAGGGAATCGAATGTTTATGTTGGAAACTACAGAGTCAAGTTGATGAAAGTCTGGTTAGCTTTGCGAGTCAAAATCGCAAATTTGTTAACGATATTTTTGAGAAACATCTGAACACTAACCACATATTAATTTCTAACGACAATCATCATTAATCTCTTACATTCGGATTTAGTGCTGAAATCAGTAATCGTTAAAGTCAATACACAATAGAAAGATTTGTGATAAGCCCATAGGGTTCGAATATTTGTATGGTCACGTTACCAAGAGAGACAGGATTGCTGTACATGCGAAACTATTGTTTACCTTGTGTTAGAAGGTCCTAATCTACTAGGTAACAATTGGTCGCGCACAAGCAATTGAGCTGGTATGTATGTTCGACTTGGCTTAACGCTTTCCGTCATCTATCCATTATACAATTCCATTGTGTAGTTGCTATTTGACTTTCATTTCATTTTCAACACATCAGCGCATGAAGAAAATCCATGACAGGAAATAGATGTATGGTGAAATAAAATAATGGAATATTTGAATAATCCACATAGATCACTCAGATTCTATTGTTTTTGCTGGTCAATTGAAGAATAGTGTCGACAGTACGAAAAATGGTATGATAGGACATTGAAACGATTCTTGATCGATATTCCGAAGGCATTTTAAAGAATATGATAAAAAATGTACATAGTTCATGATAAATTCTAAAATTTATATGTTGTAATTACCTTCACACGTTAAATATTAATGATGTCAATGAATTGAAATACTCTGAAGTTGAGGTAAAGTGTATTTCATACACAGTTAAGATCAATATTCACTGAAAGCGTTTAAATGCCTTTTGGATTTCCTGCAGTTAAAAGAGTGTGAACTAAAATCTCTGCTTATGTTTAACAAGCAGAAATTTTAAACGGGTAGTACATTGATTCTTTTCAGAAACATACGTAGAAATTACAATTATAATAGGAACAGGGGGATGATAGGAAGTTGAAACAATTCCTGATCCATACTCAGAAGGTATTTTAAAGTTTATAGTAAATATATGCCTAGTTCAGGATATGACAGATAAGTTCCAAAATCTATATTTTGTTATTACCTTCACACGTTAGATATGGATGATGTCAACGAGTTTGAAATACTTTGAAGTTGAGTTAAAGTGTATAGTATACAAAGTTTAGATCAATATTTACTGAAAGCGTTCAAACATTTTTTGGATTTCCTGCAGTTAAAGAGTGTGAACTAAAATCTCTGCTTATGTTTGACAAGAACACATTTTGAAACGGCTAGTACATTGATTCTTTTCAGAAACATACGTAGAAAATCCAATAAGCCCCATTGTTGAATTATCGATTAAATTCTTCTATGGAACACAAGATACACAAATCAAGAGAGGACGTTTCAGGTTTGGAGGTCAACATGTTTGTTCCAGATAATGTTTATCAATACAATTGGAGAACACTAATATATGTTAATCAATTTAGTTTCTTGTTTGGGAGATTATACTACAGTAGTTTCATATTATGATTCCATAACGACAAATATTTAAAAGTCATTTTCATTCAATATCATTGAATAATCAATATCATGGAATAATCAATATCTTTGGATATTGAAACCCATTGAAACAGAAAAGTGTCGCTTTCAGTCAGCGCGGTATTTTTATCAGCATATAAACACTGGGTTATAAAACCGAACGTTGGTATGTGTTATCTATGTCAGGGAGACCTTAAATGTATGTTTCAAAATGGTCGATGGACTCGGGGATAGCTTGTAACAAATGACACGCTTTGTTCTACCTAATGCATATCCACGTATTGTTAAATACTTGATGAATCTATCAGTTTGTCAATAGAACAAATATGATGGAAAGACAAAGTGTAGTTTTTTTACACTCAAAGGACAGAACAAGCATGACCACATATATATCTATCCTGCCTTCTCTCCTTCCCGGAGAAGTATTTTGTAAAAACAAAATCGTTGATTATGAACTATAGCCTCAGGAGTTACGTTAATTGTTCAGCCTTGACCATTAAGTCCTATATGATAATTATTTGGATTCCAAATGATACCCGTGAAATAGAGACTTCAACTGTTAACTGAATCGTGAATTGTCAAAAACATTCAGATGTTTAGTTTTCGGATCACTGGAGAGTTAAGATGTATACGATATTGTAGACCACATTGGCAGTATCACCCCAAGTAGACCGATTTTCCTTATCTTTCTTCTTTGCGTTCTCTAAAAAGAACCGAGCAACATTCTGAATGTGTTCCTTCTGCTGCTGTATTTTTATGCATTTTTGTTTTTTCACGATCAAATATAGAATACAGATCGAGGCGCCGACAGGCGAGATAAAGTTACCTGGTACTGTGTATGCGTCGAAATAAACAATATCTAAACATTTGTTACAAGACCATGTTAAGGGTACCGACACAATTTATCCCAAACGCTGAAGATTGGACACGCGCCTACCATACTGCCATGGTTCAATTGCTGCCAAACGGCCTTGACCTCATGGCCACTGTGTCTCTCATTAGATTTAACACTATTGAGTAATCATATAATAAGGTAGCTAACCGTGAAGGTTATGTTTTTCACCATCAAAACGCTTTTCAGCAACACATTTCTGTTTGTTTTAAAAGGTGCTTTTTAATACTTGTAAAGTTAGGAAGATTCTGTTTCAAACGTACCCGAGCTGGGTGTTTTTAAGTATTTGGAAGTTTTGATGACAATCTGACAGAATACTCTTTAAATGATTTAAAACTTTAGTAACACAATATGACGCATAGATGGTGATTTTATTATCTCTATTTGTGGTATCGGGGATGGATTATGATAACGCATTGATGGTGGGAAAATATATCTACAGAAAACCCTTTGAAAAGTACGTTTAACCACCTTAAACATAAATGTTGATACTTCACCTCGTCAGCACAAAATGAGCTATATGGAAATACCAAGTATCAAAGACAAATTGAATGGACCGGAGACGTAAATATTTGATGACTTATGACGAAAATCTATATTTGATGGAATTGGTTGCATGTGGAACAACAAATTTAGATTATTCTGAGCCTCAATTTAAAATTGACTGCAAGGAGCCATGCATGCATAATTTTAGAATGATTATCGATTTTAGATTGAGGTAATTGCATACCAACCCTGGATAACAATCTTGCATCTAAATTGCAGCATCTGGGTTCTATTCTTACCGAAAATCAATTTCGAAAAATATTGATTGCACAGATGTTTATAAAATGATTTTTTTAAATTTTGTTTTGTTGCGGTGTTTTGTTGATATTTTCAGTGCATATTGCATGTGGGATCCTTGTTGACATGTCAAAAGAATTTAAGGTGACTATGAAATTTACGAAATAAAATAAATATAGTATAGAAAGAGAAACATGTGTTAACAGTCCTCATTTAAAACACAGAAATATAATAATAATATACAACATTTGATAAAGCGCCCTATCTAGCTAACATAAGCCACTCTAAAGCGCTTTACAATAGGTATACAATTAATACAATTAGGATATCCATTTTTTGTGGAATTCGCAGGAGCTGCCTTATCAGGCGCTAACTACTAGTCCTATGCCTCCTGGCTAATATCTCCCTATGTGTGTATGCCTTCATGTGTGCTGGAGATGTATTGTGTTACAACAAACAGTATGATACAATAGATAGTGTGCGGCAATACCAACAAACAAAAAGAATAGAACAATGGTATTTTGAATTAGGTCTGGAACGATTCAATAACTGGCCGATACTATACATATCACAGTGTTTAATAAATCGATTTCATAGATTCCAAAAACAATTCATTCGGTTTGCCATCAGCTGTTGTGAAAGTTTTTATTTCTGTTTGTTTAGTTAAATTTGATATTTGAATGTTTCATGATGATAAAATTATTTGTTCTTCATGTTGTAGCCACAATATTTGAAGTCATTCAATATTATATTTATATGCGGTGTATTACGAAACGGTGATACTCAAAACACTTTATAACGATATATGTATTAATGAAAAAACTAATTGTACCGTATAACGGATTCTTTCTGGTTTTAATCTATGCAATGTAACCAAAAAGACCTTTTTTTTTTTTTTTTGGATTTTAGATGTTTTGTTACTCGTCCTTCTAGAATGTTATATTTTATACGATATCAAAAAGAGATGAACAATAACCTTGACATCCCATGTTTGAAGTATTATTAAATGTTGAAATGGCATATTGAAAAGCAGATTTCACAAACTCTTTATTGTCAATTGTTTTGCCCTCATACCTGATCTGCAAATAATCAGTTGCTCTCCTGAAATTGATTTATTGGTATTCTAACTCTATGGTTCAAGTTGTAATGAGGAGTGCGAGCATAATGTAACTGTTTACAAAAAAATAGGACAATAAAATAATGGTGGCAGTAAGCGAGATGGCAAATGAAACAAATGGGTGTTATATCTAGATACAACTGTATATAATTAGGTGATAGTACAACTGTACACGATCGGAATTCTTACTGGCCATTGTTAATCACATTCATGAGACACCAGCACGTGTTGTAGGTGTGAACCATTTGACATGTATTAGTGAGTGGCGCAGTATGTCTCTACAGTGTAATAGAACATGCTGACTAGAGTTACGGAGACTGCATATGTTGATCTCACGATAAACCAATTATCCGTGTTACTAGGGTAATAGCACTTTCTCTGTAACACACTCTGTCAGAACTGGTAATTACTCATTAGGTGATGAGACCCTGACCTCTTTTATATCTCACCCTGTTGCATTCTTTCCTTACGTTCTTCTTCCCTACGAAGATCACTTTTCTGTATATCTGACGGAATGAGGTCACTGTATCATGTGGCTGTGGTGAGATTATGATATTTCATTGTTTTTGCACTTGCAGATGGTCATATTGATTGTTTCTGAGATCAGTGAACATAGATGCAATTTTATATTTTCTTTTGCAAAGATCGTTGTTAAATGACCTTTAAAAACTTCTTGCGAAGACAAAGGCATGGTTCCCTTTTCGATGTGATGGCACTGGAAAGTAGGATACTGAGTATTTCAAACATTAGTAGACAACATTATCTTATGACCTGTTGCAAATACCTTTCCTGAAAAACCCTTGGTAACATCTTAAACGTAACTAATGGAGAAAAAAGAACGATTCTTCTGGAACATCGTAACTTAGTTTATTATTGTGAATAACCAAAAACTATAGAATTTAGAAAGCTTTCATGAACTGCATTTTTGTCAAATATTTGTTGTAATTACACTCTTAAATATTCATTTCTCTTGTGCCGTGTTTGGTTTCTGTCTGAAAATTTGAATTGCACAGCTGTTATGGCTGGACATATGTATACAAGTAGCCACAATTGTCATAGGAATTGCCAATACATCACTACTTTGACCATTTGACTAAAACCACGCCTGACATAAGCCTCATTCACTGTGTTAGCATGACATTACAGCAATTACTAGTTTTGAAGAAGAAGATGCATTTTATGAAAGCCATCTGAAATCTCCATTATAGCATCAGGCACTCTATCTAAATAGAAATTTAAATTTTCTGTTGATAATATTTTTAAAACCGTCAATTAAAAAATATATCAAATCAGAACATCAGTTGAGGAACGCATCACTGATTTAAGATTGCTTGTGTATGTCTTACAATACATTTTTTTTCAAGTGTGCTGAACCATCTTAATACATTCCGTTCATTTTAATTTTATTTATTTTGCCATATCCGCTGTCCTAAATTCACACATTGTAACTTTCTATTCAAGATTCTTCATTCCTTTTCAGTTTTTTCTTCATCATTTTCCCTTAGGGTGTGGTTTTGGTTTTGATGTCATCGCTTTTATTTCAATTTACCAATTCCCCTCTATCCGTTTCAATTCCTTCTTTTTGTGTGTTTCACCTTTTTACGTGTTTCTAGCTTGTACTTACATTCAAGTGTATAGTGTGAACCAGATTTATGTCATGGTATGAGCAATGACTATTTATAAAATTCGACCGGCTGTGTGTCTGCAAGTCGGAGCTAGTATTAACTTTCACACAGGGAAAATCAATCCACTCGTTTTAAATACCTTATACAGCTGGGTTTGCATGATCCAACCATCTTTAATACACTTTGGCAAAAGTGGCTGAATCATGAAGGCTGCTATTTTCGGTACAATTGTTTGAGAGAAAAAAACACCAATCCGTTACCTAATGCACTGGCAGAATAAATCGGACAATAGGATTTAGTCCTTAAGCTGCACTGAAAATGGCACTACTTTGCTTCTGTTGCGAAATGAACGTTTTTCTGGTGCATCATTCCTTGCATTGATTGACCGAGTTAGTTTGATCTGCTTACAAACATACATCTTTGATGATAATCGACAGCAGTTGGGGCAAATTTACTGCTCAGAAGCTGTTGATGTAATGACAATTGTTGCTCAAAGGACTTTATGGATTCTAAATGGTTTGAAGTGACACATTGATTACTAGACTGACACGCTTGTATAAATGTTGACACAGAAATGTATTCGCAGAGAAGTGTCGGTTTGGCCATAAGTGTTGAGATATGGATTAGTTAAATCAATATTCAGCTACGATGGTGGTATTGCAGCTTTAAATTGGTTCGCGTGCGGTTCTGTTAAGAAAAGAGGAAACTCTACAATTTTGTAATAGTCTCTCCTTTTGGTGTTCATCATAAGATTATTTCTCATATCGTTAACGTTCATCATAAAGTTGGTGAGATTACCCTATCCATATATGTATTAACATTATTTTTCTGTTTTTTAATTTAGCAAGTGTTTGGGGTGCAAATACATGCTTTTCATTCATTAGAATCTAACCAGGAACCGTTTACATAGAAGCCATGTTTACTCGCTCACTTCCGTTTTCAGTAAAACTCGATGGATTGTAAACATCTGTAACTGGGACAATACTGAATGGAAAAAAGGCAATTCACATCTGTTGTTCATACTACAGTTGTGTAACTTGGTTGGTGGATGTTCGATACATATAGCTGATGTTAATTAGTGAAATGAACGAAAAACTAGGTATATAAAAACTACATTTCATACATGTTTCTTGTTACGTTTCATTTCGATACTTTTGTCCAGTCCAAACCAGAGGCTGGTTTGAAAATAATTATGTATTAAACTGATATGAAAGAATTAAATTCAACTTTATCATCACCAATTTTCAATAAATAGGCTGGTATGTCAATGTTGCTGGTAAATTGAAATAAACCGACACCTGTTTTAACGACACTCTCTAATATCCTACCAACTTATGATAGCAAAAGACACATTTTCATGCCTTTACTTAGACATTGTCCTATTTTATCAAACTATTTAGTCTTCATTTATGTCACTACCCACAGGTTTACCGCCACACAACCCTGTATGACCAAAATTAGTTTTGATTACTGCCAAATTTTAAGTCATTGTATAATGCTGTATATTCTGTTTATTTTCATTCTGCAATACTACCTTTGCGTTACGTGTGTAAACAATTCAACTTCTTGTATCATGACGTCCATTTTTCAGGCTATAGTTCCACAACAAAATTATTAATATTTTAGCTTAGTTATGCTGTATCGTGAAACCGGAGCCTGCTTCGTAGAGTTGTAGTCGGCTCTGTCATTTGAATGGGTGCTTAATGAAAATATTGATCGTCTGGTACTTTGAGCTAGTAAATGTGTAGGCTGTGAAGTGTAACACTAGCGACTGTCCCCTGTGGTCGTGTTTTCTTTCTCACAAGTATTGTGTTCGGATGGTTTATTGATGGGGTTTAATGAAATACAAGAATGTGTTTGTATCTTGGTAACCTTCATTCCACAGAGTTACACAGTTTTTAATCTACACACTTTTTTTTATATATATTTAGAACAATTGTTTTCACGACATTAATGAAATAAGGATTCTTTTTTGTTTTTCATAAGCATAATCGGCGGAATCTTTTATTCCCACAAGGTTCAGATATTATATCTAGAAAATCCTATATTCCTATTATTCTGGGAATAAATAATAATTGCCATTAGCTATGATGTTACAATGAAAAATTACGTTGCAAAGCATTGTAACCTGACATTATAATTTGAAGATCGGCAAGCAAAATAAGTTTGGCCTTGTCAAATTGAATTGCTATATAAAGTATTGCTTGCAGAAACATTGGTATTGACAGTGTCTCTGTCTATAAGATTTCAGTCTGACAGCATGTTCAAGCATTTGTCAGCCCTTTCGATGCCTCAAATAATATTGTTTGTATACTTTATTACCTAGGTAATTTCACAACACAGTTATAACGAAAATTTCATCAACCAACGATATTTGAGATCATGCCAAATATATGGAGATATCTCATTAGACATTCAACGGTTTCATGTTTCTGGAGATAGGTTTTAGAACTACATTAATAATAAGATCGTGTTTTGTTTCTTTGTATATCTGTTTTCCATGGCTTCAACCTCACACTAGCAATATATATGATCCAATAGTACACTGCTTGATCAATGTTTGTTCCCAGGAGATCATAGAACAAACCTTACTAATCGACTTTCTAGAATTTGCTGTTAGAAATCGTGCTGAGAAAATCGGCTGCGTGAAACCTATTTTTGTCTTTTGGATTTTGAAGATTTTTTTTTTTTTAGAATTTTGAAATGTTTAAATGTATAGACTAAAACAGGCTTCGTGTGACTCTCAAATACATTTATATAGTACATAGGTCATCATTTTTGAAACACTTTCAGTACTTCCATTTTAAAATTCACTGTTGTTGAGCTTTGCTGCCTGCTAGAGTTATTGTCGTTGCCTTTCCTGGAACTCTTTCCCCTTAGACATGACATTGGCGACAGTTATAGCGTTGCAATCACACTTTCTAGCGATTTAGTTACAGTCGTAAAACATGCACTATAAAGCACTGAATAAATAGCAACGAAATTTCAAAAAAATAATTGTAAAGTTTCTTCCAAAATGGAGGGATAAAGGAAGCCATGAAAGATGATGAGTTGGAGTAAAGAAATAGAACTTGCATAGTATGCATATACATTTGGATATTGGTTTAAAATTTCGAACACTTTTCATAAAATCACTCATCCATAGGCCGCTTTTGTTGTATGAATCATTTGAATTACAAAAAATGAACATAAAAACAAAATTGTCATAACCAAAATGGATGCCTCTTAAAACGCGGCAAGATGACGTCACAATTAATTGCCCATCAGTTGGAAAACCGACTATGTCTTTTTTGCAAATTGGAGGATCTTGCCATTAACAGAAGTTGACTGTAAACTTTTTTTGCCAACATTTTCAAAATTGGAAATAGATATGATGAAAAGGTAATATTTTGAGTAGCTTCTCTGAGCCATGTACTGTTGTTTGACATACAATTTGACACAACGCTCTTTGGCAGAGAGTTCTGTAGGTTACTGTATAAGTATCTGCAAGCAATACAAAGACCGTCGGAACATTTCCAAGATTAATGGTTTCGCTGGCACTCCTCAAAGCTTGCATCACCTGCTTGTTAAATAGGGAATTGTTTTTCTACCTCTTAGAGTTTCATAAGTGAGAACTTTCCCGACATAAAATGTTTTTACGACTAGATAATCGAGTTTCAACGAAACACGGTTCACTTTCACTATTATCGATTTATATAGGACATTTTTATAGGAGATTTTGATCAATAAGATGGTCTACTTTTTAAGCCAAAAGAGTATTATCGTGTTCCTGAATTCGTCCATTTTTAAGGGCCTAGCTTTACATCGCTGACGCGCGCGGCAACCTTACAATAAAAATATACTTCAGCAGAAAGCTAAATCAAGTGGAAGTCGTATTTAAGTGCTTCCTATACTGGATTGTTAAGGCAAGATGCTTTTTTTCTTCATTTCTTTCTCTTTCTTGAGATTTATGGCATGACTAGTTTACAAGGTAATCGTGTGATTGTAATCAATAATGAATTAGAAATACTGCCCATTTGGTAATATTCCTCAGAGACTCAAAGATATCACTGACTGTCTATTGGTCAATGGTCATCACAGTTAAATCAATGTGCTTATAGGTCACTTTATTTTGTATATATCTCTGATTCTCCATTGGTCACTGTCCATCACTAAGATATCCAGCAGTATTTTTCCCATCATTCCTGACGTACATCTCCGTCCATTGTTCGATGATTATCATAGAGATATTAGACGCACATTGGTAGCCTTCTTTTGCATAAATCCTCGATTCTCCATTGGTCACTGTTTATCACAAAGATATCGGACTGCCCATAGGCCATTTCCTCTCCCATATATTTCTGACTGCCTATTGGTCACTACCTACACGTAAGTCCAGACTGTTCTTGATTCAACATTCGTCCTAGAGATATCTGATTGACCCGTTGGTCAACATCCCTCAGAGAGAGTTCTGATTGCCCGCTGGTAAATATCTATTACAAAAATTCCTGGCTACTTATTAATCAACATAGATATCGGAAAACCCACTGGCCAACAGCCGTCAAATATATTCGATAGTTCTTCGGTGACAACAATACAGCTCCGTACTAACTGGTTATGTAATCTGACGTAAATAAACACTGTTGAACTCCAGTCCAAATCACAATCAATTCCCTATATGGATACCAGTAATCAATTAGCTGAAATAACTTTGTCAGATCTGTTACAGATTGTTGCAACAGCTTTTCAAAAGCCATGAAATAAACAAACTTTCGCAGTGATTAAGTTGCCTGCGGGTCAACACATGAGTGGCTCTCATTCAGAGATTATTTGAGGAGTCTAAATAGCTATTGAGCGTTCTGCCTTCCCTTGAGATGTCGGTTTGGTATTTGTTGTATCTACCGTCGTCTTGGCTGACCTCCATTGGCTAATAAGTAAGCTACCTGCCTGATTGTATAAGTGGCCGATATTAGCCTGCTGGTCACAGGGGACAGCTCTATTGATTTCCACGTTTCTGGTAGAATCTCTGTTCTGTTGGCACACACTGAATTACTGTTAATGTTGGTAGCTAGTAGCCTCTGTAAAACATGTATTGAGAGATCAGACTTATGGTAAATCACCTCTCTCGTCAGATCACTGCTGTTAAGCCTATCCGAATAGAGAGATTGAGAGATCATCTCTTCTGTAAGGTCACGTCTGAGTGAGGTGTCCTATGCGAGAGACAACCTCTTTTGTTAGACCAACAGAGTGCATCCGTCTACAGCGACCACAACTAATAAGATAGCCCTGTCTAGAGAGACCACTAAATGGAGATACCCTAGAAAGATCACTTTAATTTGGTGACCACCTTACTTGTAAGAACACTGTAGACACATCTGTCTCGAGAGACTTTCGTCTAGCCATGTAATATACTATTTATGAATTTCGCGCAAGCCATTTTTTGTCTCGGAATACCTAATTTCATATTGCATAACTGTAAAAGATGAAAGTATGCGGTTGGTTTATGTTTTGTCCCTGCCTTCATTCGCTTCAGCTACAAAAAACAGAATCAGAACTTGCTAATATTGGAGTGGAGGCCAGAAACACTTGACTGTATCCAGCAATTATCTATTGTAAGGCGATGGGTTACCGCTGGCGCCACGAACCTGAGGCCATTTTGACCAAGTGCTGTAGCGAATAAATCATTTGTGAAAGTATCGCTTTTCTACATCCTTTTTATAGCATGGTGTTATTTTGAAAATTCAAATTTATTCAGTCATCTTTCAATATATTGATTTAGAGTGTAGCCACTGTTCTAAAATATTTGCATTTTATTGCTTAGTTTGACTGCGGCAGTGCGACAGATGATAGTGTTTAGCTGAAGAATGCACACATATTCTTTGAAGAAAAGTAGGATGTAAATATTTTATGTAACTCTTTTTCACTGAAAATGCCCATGATGATTACATTTGTATGTTTCGTTTTAATTGTAAAAGTCACGAATATCTCATATTTTGTATATATGTTCAGTGCGTAGGCCTTAGGTCTTGATCATGTGATAAAATTATGTTAAATTTTGATATTTGAAAATGAAACTCTGAAACACTGCACATTTGATTTTAAAATTCCTGAAAAATCTTTCCTTGCCTAAATTTCAAGGAAAAGTGGTGGTTTCTTTACGTACAATTACTTGCTTGTGAATGTACGGTAGATCATGGTCTGGGATTATGGATGCCCAGTGTCAACAAGGAATGACAATGTTCCGGTAAATACAAAGTATCATTGTCACAGCAGCCTGTTGTTGGCCATGGTCAAACAAATGATATATACATGTAATTATTGTATTAATAATTGGTCTCACCACAGTAGAAAGAAATGTATATATGGCAGACAATGGTGTAAAGATATAACCTAGGTCAAGTTGTTTACCATGTTAAGAAAAAGTCTTAAATCAAAATTAGGGTAATTCTCGATATAATACCCAACCCGTTTTATTTTTATATGCAACGTTACTTACTGTAAGAAATAGTTCAAGCACCCCTAATTGAACTAAAGAATCGAATTAAACCTTACCTGTATGCAATATAGCAAAACAGCTCCAGTTCAAGGTCTGTTAAATACTTCAGGCCTCACAGACGTGACACACCTTTACCAAACCAATGGGAAGATTGCAATTTGTTGAAACAGATATAAGCTCTATCATAAAACATCAATAGATGATAAAAGGATTTGTGGAAGAAACGATTTCATTGATTAGCCCTGGACACCATTTTGGAACAAACCATAATATGATCCGCTGTCAATTATATGGACCAAAGCAAAGTGATGTTGTGGAAATGATTTTCTGTCTGACAAGTTAATTGGTTGTAATTGAGGCAAATATTACCTATCAACTGTCTTGTATTATCCAACACTTTATATTGTCTCTTCAGTTGACATAGAAACGTGTTTGGGAATGGTTGATTATTATACATACGGTTATAAATATAAACTCGGGTACTTCAAGACAGCTTATAATGATTGGGGTGCATTTATCATATTAAATATGGTATAAACAATGTTGTATGAAGATAATTTGCTTTGAATAAGTGTGTTGCGTCTCATTTGGTATTAGGTAGCATTCCTAAATGTGTCTGACTTGTCTGACCGCAAAAGGGAAATAGTAATATCCCCGTAGCTATTTACCATAGATAATTGACCACTCTGTCCAGATATTCAATACTATATATCGAGCTCTACAAGACTGAGCGACAGACTGGAGTCGGGCACAGTATGGTCTTATTTCATCGTATACAGATATATTTCTTGACTGATGCATAAATCTAAAATAAAAACCTTTAAATCATTGAAACAAGTTCGCTGAATAGATATTTTCAAAATATATCTCACGACAATATCAAGGCTTAGCATTGTGTTAATGACCTGCAAAATATTGATATTAAATTCAATTCGTAACCACAAAGAAGAAAAGATGATGGGGAAGGGAGTTTATTGTATCTCCGATAATATCGTTGGTTACATGCAATGGAGTCTCTATAATATCATTAAACAGTGAAGTGAATCTATAAAACGTCGGTAGTATACCAGTCAGCCGGAAAGCAAGCCTCTCAACACTTTGACAAATTTATCAGACGGAAGGGAGTCTCTAAAGACAAAAGTCCAGTATACCAGAAAACAGGGAAGGGAGTCTCTTAACTCTTTTAAAGTTTACCAGACGACGGGGAATGGCGTATCTCAATAATAGTAAAGTAAACCACACATCAAAGAAGGGCGTTCTAAAATATAATCCATTAAACTAGCAACAGTTAAAGGGGGTCTCCAAAGAATAGTCTAGTAAACCAGACAACAGGAAGGGAGCCTCTAAATAATAGTCCAGTATATCAGACAACAGGAAGGGAGTCTCTAAATAATAGTCCAGTAAACCAGACAACAGGAAGGGGGTCTCCAAAGAATAGTCCAGTATATCAGACAACAGGGAAGGGAGTCTCTAAATAATAGTCCAGTAAACCAGACAACATGAAGGGAGTCTCTAAATAATAGTCCAGTATACCAGACAACAGGAAGGGGGTCTCTAAATAATAATCCAGTATATCAGACAACATGAAGGGAGTCTCTTAAATAATAGTCTAGTATACCAGACAACATGAAGGGAGTCTCTTAAATAATAGTCCAGTATATCAGACAACATGAAGGGAGTCTCTAAATAATAGTCCAGTAAACCAGACAACAGGAAGGAAGCCTCTAAATAATAGTCCAATGTATCAGACAACAGGAAGGGAGTATCTAAATAATAGTCCAGTAAACCAGACAACATGAAGGGGGTCTCTAAATAATAGTCCAGTATACCAGACAACATGAAGGGAGTCTCTTAAATAATAGTCCAGTATATCAGACAACAGGGAAGGGAGTCTCTAAATAATAGTCCAGTATACTAGCAACAGGGACGGGAGTCTCCAAATAATAGTCCAGTATACCAGACAACATGAAGGGAGTCTCTAAATAATAGTCCAGTATACTAGCAACAGGGAGGTGCAGGGGGGACGCACGAATTAATTTGGGGTGTTGCCCAAAATGTTAAACTCGGAAAAACGCAGATTTTGACCCTTATAAATGAGAACTGTCATATCAGTTTACATGTATACTACTTTCTGCCACATAATATATATAGAACTTCCCTTTTATTCGCTTGTCTGAGATAGGCCCAATTGTAATATATCTGCCGAACGGAACGAAGCAAAAGTTTTTTTCTGTGAGTGTTAACAAATTCTGTAAAAGATAAAGGTTAAAATGTAGATGTTTGTGTCAGGCCCTTAAGATGGCCACTTGCCAAATTTAAGGGGGATGTGTAGATTCACCTGATAATGGGCCAGTTTTTGGCAATTAAATATTTATTTATTTTGTCATAAATATGTATTATGTTTTAACTGTTTGTCTTTTATTGTGAAATAGTATTCATACGTATGTACAAGGGAAACACCTAATGAAAAGGATGTACACACCAGGTTTTGATGCCAACATTGGTTATTATTCACATGATAAAGTGATGCTAAGGAGGGGGCTTCATTGTCTTTGAAATTTTTGAAATTTATAATTTTAATTGGTAAAAAAAATCACTCGTGGTGACCATGTGTACTTGAAACCACAGGTGAAAATACAGGTATATCGATCTATCATAAAATAGACTCTACCTTTGAAATAACCCTAACCCTAACCCTATACCTATATACATAATTCCAATACTTGGAATAGTCCTCTCCCAACTGACCGGGTGATCACCACACCCTGACATTAGAACAATAGGATTAGGTAGAGTCAGTACGGTGAGCCTTGACCACTGACTCGACTGGAGACCCTATTCAAATATATAGACAATGGAGGATTAATCTCCTATGGCTTAGAGTATAAGTAATGAACTCCTTGTTTGGGCAATATCCTTAGGCATATATAGATATTCAAAATGCTGCCAGAAAATCATAGTTCAAGAGATGGTTGATATTAGAAGGAAATCCCATATGAAATAGAGGAAACCCCCAACAACCTTGGTCCAGATTATTTGTGTACATTGGAAAAAGGGTGTTGCCCGGTCAACTAGGGCAACACCCCTGGGTCCGCCATTGATGCGTCTCTAAATAATAGTCCAGTATAGAGCAAACAGAAGGAAATATCTGAAATCTTTTTCTAGTTTACCAGACAATAGGTAGATGCGTTTCTAGTGTATTTTCCAGTTATGGCCATGGTAGTACATGTTAGATATTTAGTTAAAAAAAAACAAGTTTTAAAATCTTTTTAAAGAAGTAAAATATTCAGTTTATTGGAAACAGATAACTGTATTGACCTTTGATCAATAATCAAACATTATTATTGACCTTTAGCCTAAATAGACATCACCTTTGATCTTTGTAACCACTGATCAACGAAACAAGTGTTGTAAACAGACACATGTTCCTGGGGTATTATATTAATTGGTGTCATTATATGCAAATTACATGATTCGTAGTCAATCTTATACTTGAATTAGCATAAATACAATTATAAATAATGTAGATCGACAGCTCATAAACCAGAGGTAATGTTAATTGTTTGATTATGCAGTAGAATATGGTCAAGTAAAGCATCGTATATTAGGTTGATAAACTTCGATTATTGTTTGTATTATTCCAGTTCTGTGACAAATTTACATTAACTTGGAAAGAGGATTCATATACTAGCCTTGAACCTTTGAAGTCATCCTGGAATTTTATCTGGCGTTCGAAATTAAATGAATGATATATCTAACCTCTGAAAATTTCCCGAGAGTGTGCCATGTTCCCTCAAGAGTCGTGCCTCTCAACCTTTCAGTAATCTGGTATCTGTCACCTCAGGATAAATTACTCATTACGTTATGGGTCTTGGTTCCTGTAATTGCAATGTAGGACGGTATAAGGACATCATTAACACATTCATTTTCAATCACACAATTTTAAAATGTAGACATTAATTGACAACCCTTCTTTGGCTGTTTCCGTGGCAACAATTTGCTAAACCGAAATGAAAATCGACAATCAATTAAAGGCGATTGTAGACAATTTAATTTGAAAGGGTCCGTCAAAATAGATCTATGACGTTGATTGCGAGGTATTCTTCAACGCTGTTATAACACCACCAAATTAACACTGCAGAGCTATTACACAGTATTACCCATCAAACGTGACTTTTTTCTGAGACTGAGAATGTATGCACAACATGTTATCTTCATGGACTACTGGCAAAGTTCGTATTAATGTTTCCCTTGGGACGAAGACCAACAAATTTATTCTTTTCATCCTGCGTATTTTACATGAGGTTTTACCTTCGATGGAGGTAAACTCTTCATGCATTGTTGCATATGTTTGGCATCGGGCAGGAATACATTATGAGCCTTACATTCTGTTGTCTTGTCGTCTGCTCTAAAAACACTATTAAGGCACATTCCTGGTGTCACTGAGACTTGTGGACTGGGTCCAGGTGCAATAATTGTTATTGCTAGAATTCCATGTTACCTATTGTTGCATCTCTGTTAGAACTCTTTTCTTGTAAATGCTCGTGTCAGATTTGGGGAATACGGAGAGGTATACTGATATCGTATGGAAGAGGAAAATCAAATAGGGAATTGGGAGGAAGCTCTAGTAATGTGTAAAGAAATCTGTGCGGTTAAGGGTTAGGTAAGGGATGGAATGAGACTGAGGAAACAAAGATAAGAGAAAGAGAATAGGTAGATAAATTAGGACAGATATCAAAAAGGGAAGGAGATGTAATATAGCGAAATTTGGACATAGGGAACGAGATGTGAACAATGAAGTTCTATCATTTTTACCACGCATTTAGTTTTTTTCACGCGCATATGCAAGTGTTTTACTCGCGTAGTTTTGGACTTGGCTCAATGATAAGATGTGAGGAGATAGGGAGTACTAGAAAATGTGTGCACATTTGTGTTTGGTTGCATGTCAGGGACAAAATTGGCCCAACAAAAGAAAATGAAAGGAAAAGGAGGGAAGATAAAAGGGAACAAAGCTAGAGGTTAAGAGAGGGGGGAGAGTAGCACTGAAAGATAACTTGCCAAACTATCATTGATTGTTGAAAATGCCTATAACAACTGAACTCAAAAGGATCGCTTATGAACTTACATAGGACCTAACCTAAATGTTAGCTTGATATGGCCTAGATCGGTCGGGTGGCGCAGTGAATAACGCACTCGCCTTTCACCAAGGTGGCCGGGTTCGATTCCCCGATCGGACGTGAAAAGGAATTTGGTCACATGCTTTACTACGAGGGTTTCTGCTGATACTCCAGTTTCCTCCAACATGGAGAACTCCGCATCCGGTATGAAGAGAGTTGAAAAATATATATGGCAAGCTACTCAATCAAATTTTTCCGAAAACATTTACATGTTTAAGAGTAGTTTGGCATCACGAGAATAATTAATCGTATATAAAATATATCTGCTTAATCGGTAACATATATTATCATAGATAAATGTTGTATGGACTCTGTGAACGTCATCATTATATAGAATTATGTTAAATTAACAATTGATGTCAATCAACCGAATAAAGGGTTGTTAAGTTGTTTAATTCTACTGATTGATGGCAGTGCCTGTACAACAGAAATTAGAACGGAAGAACTATCACACTTCACCTACTAGCTAGCTACAACCCTCACTTTTTTCCTGATTTTTATTTTACTTTTTTTAGCATTTTCCTTAATTTGTCTTTAACTCCGGTATCCGTTTCCATCACCTATACGTGCTAATGTTCTCCCTTAAATATCGCCTCCTTGATTCCATTTGAAGGGAAACAACATATTCACTTCCAACCTCCCTCCCCAAATTCTCCTGCTATTTCATCTCTTGAACTATGGATATCTTAACTAAGGATTTCTTATCCTTTTTCCTTGTTTTTCACGATCGGTCGTCTCTTTTCTGTTGTGGTCAGGTGGCGCAGTGGATAACGCGTTCACTGCGGTATGATGTCACTTGTCCAAAAACGTGGGTTTCTCTCGGGTACTCCGATGTCCGCCCACTTTAAGACCAACAAGAGTGATTCATTTAGGTTGTTATAACTTGTTTCATAAGTAATGTATAGTAATTTTATCTAATGAATGTCTTTGTTGTTCGCAGGGTTGAGATTTTTGAGAGCTCTGCGGCTGATGTCAATACCGGACATACTTACCTACCTAAACATATTGACTACTAGTACGAGGATTCGACTGTCACAACTCGTCGCCATCTTTTTAAGCGTTTGGCTGGCATCTGCTGGTTTCCTACATCTGGTTAGTACTATGCCTTGCCTTTTATTTAACAAAACACTGTTCATAGTGATATAAATCGTGATATTAAAACTCCAGCACGGTAAACTTTCGCTTTGATACCCCTTGATTCATCCGTTACCTTACTTTGCTTACCGACGAATAAACCAACGTCTCCAAATCTCGTTCTCGCACAAATGTGTTGTTCTCCTTCGATATAGCGCCAAATCCCTTTATAACCCCATTATTTTGAGAGGCAGGTTGTGGTAGTATTACGAGGTTTTACATTTTATATTGGAAATTGATATATCAACAAAAGTAATCTATCATATACACGAAAGATATGTATCAATGCATAAATGAAATAAGACATACATATATGAGTGATTTAGTGATGTTTTCTGTATATCATTTCAGATTGAAAATTCCGGAGATCCACCGGATTTTGGCAACCCACAAAAATTAACTTATTGGGAATGTCTTTACTTTTTGCTGGTTACCATGTCAACAGTGGGATATGGAGACATATATGCCACAACGACCCTCGGCAGGATTTTCATCGTCCTGTACATCATGATCAGTATCGTAAGTCTATATATACAAGATTACTGATCACGTATATTTCTGTTCTGAAGATAACAATCACATTGTTTTTATATTCAAGGTCATGCCATTCTCACCAAATTTGAGAGATGTAGTCATGTGCTTGTGTGTTACATTTTTGTTATAAAATGTCACTTACTTCAGTATATAAATGTTTTTGACATGCAATACATTTACAAGTCTTTGTGATTTAACGAATTAAAAGAATCTTTTTCGATTTAGTTATATCATTATTACTTTCTTAAAAAATGTTATTTCTTTAAAAAAACGCACTGCTGGGAAATGAAGGAATGTGTATCATTCTTCATAATGCAAGTGTGACGTCGAAAAATATGGTGATGTCACGCCGCGTGCTGATATTTCACATTATGTGATTGTCTATAGATAAAACATGGGCTTGGAGGATTGAGAAAGATGAAACCTATTGTAGATAAAGAATACATATATGAATATACAACACATTAACTTTATTTTGTATTGTACGCATCATACAATAGAAGCAAAAAACAACACAGTACTAATTATAATATAAGCCCACACTAGAATCGTATTGAAGAATATGAACGCAACACACCCACAAATAATTGCAACTTTAAAAATAAGTGACAATAGATAAAGTATACCAAAACTGAGCTACACTGTAGCATACACCATGTGCGAACGTCTAGGAAATAACATACATAATTGCATTAATATATGAATCCTTTTTTGAAATTTAAAATAATTAAAAAGTCTATTTCGGCATATTGCTAGGCATTTGATACAAGATTTACGTAAATCATTTCCCGTTATTATCTTAAGTTTTATCCATATGGGTTTTATAGGCAATGATTCCTTTAGTTTTAAAATTGAACAGCCTAGCTAACTATCTTGAATTTTTAAACAATCTTTAGAGCCTATGGAATTGTATTAAGGTTTACAAATTTACAATTGAGAATAAGTGAAAAAATTACCCCAGCCAAATCTATGAATAATCCAAGTTAAAACAAGTCTTTGCAATACATTGCTGTACTATAACTGAATAAGATAAAGAATACAAATCGAAAGCCAAGGTAGGCTGTGAGTTGTTATGAGACAAACAGTTAATGCAGCTCCTTCCTCACTTGAGCTCAGACTCATGTATACCAAGTCAAATCCCTCTTAATTAAGGAGATGATGTAGAAAACCCATTGTAACTTAATATCGTATGCCGCGGTACGTTTCGCTGCTGAGATGTATATCCTTTTTTTCTGATATGTTAATGATGGATTTAACCTGTATTGTAGGGTATGTTTGCCAGCTTCATACCTGAAATAGCCGACATCATCAGCCAGCAACAGAAGTATGGCGGAGCGTACAAAAAGGAACGAGGAAAAAAGTGAGTTATGTGTGTGTATGTTAACCAAATCACCGACACTCATCCTTCCTAACACTTGGGCTGTCACTCAATACCTGCCTGATATCAAAACCAGAAATAAGGAACCGTCATCAAGAATATCGCGGAAATTACATCTATGGGATTCCATTATATATATAAATATTTTGTTTTAATTCCTAAAGATGTATTAAATTTATTCCGGTGCAATTCCACGCATTCAATTGCGTTCAGAAAAATGCAATTTGTCTTTGGTTTAAAAAAAATCAAAAAAATCATATTTCTTTTGTTTATTACTTCTCTTAATACACCAGGCCTCTATTTAAATTCACATTTTATTTTCTAAAACCTATTAACCCTTGAAAGAAACAATAATATACTGTTATTAAATTAGCAAGAGTGTTAAATGTGTTTTTTAAAAACTAATCAAATTCTGATTTTGTATATATCCGAAAAATTCCAAATAAATATGAATTCATTGATTTTAGACACATTGTGGTGTGCGGCCATATCACGTTTGACTCAGTGTCAAGCTTCCTCAAAGACTTCCTTCACAAAGACAGAGAGGATGTTGACGTAGAGATCATCTTCATCCACAAGTAAGACCTTAGTCTTTGTTAATATAGAACCTTTTTGTTTAACGTCTTTGAATCAGCTTTTTTCTCATGACATTATTTTGATTGGGCCAATGAAGTGTGGTTTTGTTGTCCGATATGGTATACCATGGACAGGGAGCATGACACCAAACCAGATTGAATACATTTGACAGCGGTTTAACCAGAGCCCTTGTGAATGACTTATAGTTAAAAATGTATTCCAGAGAGGAAATATAAAGTTCAGAAGTTTTTCAGAGTGGGGTACAGATAAACTTTTATCACATTAGTCTCTTGCAATCATGACGTAGGGAACCAGCAATTTATTTTATGATGTAACTAAACATGCAGCAGAGACTAGTTTGGGAAATAGTATGGGGATAATAAACAGGTAACAAACACTCATCAGGCTAGGTACAATGAGAGCTGGGATTTCTGTTAGGCATAAACGTGATGGTTTATCCAATGAGTTGTGAGTGAGGAAATATACAGCGGTTATGTGATAAATTATTTGAAAGCATTGATCTTAGAGGGTTGAAGTGTATTTTCATTCGTTGACCGTGCAAGTTAAGAACTACAGCTGTATCAGACAGATCATACTATTTAGTCCTTGTCGAGACAACCCAATACAAGCAGGCAGCATATTGCTGGCCCTTTTTGCTGTTATATAACACGATAACCGACCTCGTGACTGTCTCTGTATAAAGTGCCTACTTACGTGGTGGGTAAATAGCTTTCGACAGTTAAACATTGCTTATCAAACAATTACAATAAAAAGGTCATCGCATTTCAGAAAACAGACTACCGGCCTATGTGTGTTTGACATTTTAAATCACATTTCAGTTGTGTTTGGTATATGTTGATGTTTATTAATGTAAAACTCTTTTTCATTGCAGGAGCCTGCCAGACCTGGAGTTAGAGGGATTATTCAAACGCCATTTCACGCAAGTCGAGTTTTTCCAGGGAACAGTGATGGACGCTAACGACCTTGATCGAGTGAAGGTCAGAGACAGTAAACGTTGTACCAATCAGCATTAAGTCGTTAAAGGACATTGAAAGCATTTAGTCGTTAAAGGATCTTGAAAGCATTTAGTCGTTAAAGGACAGTGAAAGCATTTAGTCGTTAAAGGGCATTGAAAGCATTTAGTCGTTAAAGGACATTGAAAGCATTTAGTCGTTAAAGAACATTGAACGCATTTAGTCGTTAAAGGGCATTGAAAGCATTTAGTCGTTAAAGGACATTGAAAGCATTTAGTCGTTAAAGGACATTGAACGCATTTAGTCGTTAAAGGATCTTGAAAGCATTTAGTCGTTAAAGGACATTGAAAGCCTTTAGTCGTTAAAGGACAGTGAAAGCATTTAGTCGTTAAAGGACTTTATAAGCGTGCAAAGGGTTGGAATATTTCAGTGAATTAATTCTCCAAAATTATATGATATTGACAAATCTGGTATTTCATCCAAAATAGGTACATTATTAATCTCAAGATCGTTTTAACGCTAATGTTGACCTTGAGAAGATGAAACGTTTACTATAGGCAATGTAGTCTTTTTCTGGAGAAATATGATGATCATGATCAGTTTTTATTTTGTAATACAGTATGAACTATTGGTTAACATGCTATAATGATGGAACTGAGGTTATGGGGGCTGTTTGAGGAGGACAGATACAGTGGGTTAGCAATTTTTTTTTATTTTTATTTTTTATTTTTTTTGTTATTGTTACTGGATAATTGGCATTTCATGCCTTAAATTTAAACCATTGGGAGTAAGGAGTCGCAGATGCAGATAGTTTTTTGACCTCTGGAGTAAAACATCGTAATTGGCATTCTTTGAACCTCAATATGAAAAGGTCAATATTTAATGCGTATTTGATTAAAGTGAAGCAAACACCTATCTCAATTTACGTTCAAAAAGCAGAAACCAGGTGGGGTATTCTTTACAGTCCCCGTGGGGCTTTTTATTTATTGACAACCAGGTATGCCTATTATTGCTTAAATTGATTATGGTTCAGACAAATAAAGCATTTCATGAAAATTTGATTACGGACTGCAGAATATTTGCCATGATGAGATATCTAAAAAAAGATACGCTGCTGAAGTCTAGACTGATGGGTCAGAAGATAAAGAGCTTGTATCTGTATGGACTAATATAAATAAATGATGGTAGAAGTATATTGATTTTACCATGCACTTCAGCATTTCACACTGTTATGATTACATGAATCAGAAGCTGAAAGCTTATTTTGGTAAAGTACAAGAAAAGTTATACCTGCTGAAATTAAAAGAAAAAGAAATGAAAATAAAAAAAAAATATAATTATTGTTTTTTGGTTTTTGTTCTAAATTTAATCGGTAGTAAATCTTGAATATATAAGACGTTTGTCAATGTTTTTTAATCGTGTATACAAAATGTGGCTAAACTGTGGAATAATACAAATATATCAACTCGTGTTGAAAAAAATATCACGGACTGATATTGTTTTTTGTTTTAGGTTGTGTCGGCCGACGCCTGTCTTGTACTCGCCAATAAGTACTGTCAGGACCCAGATCAGGAGGACGCGGCTAACATCATGCGCGTAATTTCAATCAAAAATTTCCACGCAGAAATCAAAGTCATTGTACAGCTCATGCAGTACCACAACAAGGTAATGATGTCATAACATATTGCAATTATGTCATAACAAACTGCAATGCTGTCATAATACAAGGCGATGATGTCATAATACAAGGAAATGATGTCATAACACACTGAAACCTGAACTCGTGTTAAATTCCTCAGACTGCAGTCTCACCTGATGTATTCATGTAAACCGTATTATTTTTCCTGCTAATTCAATCTTCTCTGACTTAAACATGAATTTATAATCCTGAAGCCTCGACTCTAAACTTGCAGTTCTATGTTAATCCGAAGCTGTATCTATCGATTTTCTGCTCCATATTAGTAACCTATGAATAAAGCCTCTCAACTAGATCTCCGATTTAAATCGGTAACCTTTGATCTCATTCTTTAGCTCCTGACCTCCTTATCAGGCACTTGACATCAAAAAAAATATGCTGTACTGGCCCTGTCGTTTTGTCACATACATTATACCATTTGCCATTTCAAACATTTACGACAATAACAATTTCAATTGATTGACGATTTCAGGCATACCTACTGAACATCCCAAGCTGGGACTGGAAACGCGGGGACGATGCTGTGTGTATCGCAGAACTGAAGCTTGGATTTATTGCCCAAAGCTGTCTGGCTCCAGGTTTCTCCACCTTGATGGCTAACCTCTTTACCATGAGGTCGTATAAAACAGTGAGTGAAATGTACTGATTTAAGAGTTGAAGGAAAGAACATCAGTAGTAATGATAGGGGTGTGAGGTTGTAAAGGTTTATTCAGGGTGTATAAAATTTCTTGCTCTGATCGACGATATATTATCTTTCTGTCCTACAAGAAGTCAAGTAGTATTCCTTATTTTTCATAGGGTTACAGAGAGGGTTCTCATAGAGGTGAGGCAAAGGTGTTTTTGACATCGATGGTCAATCAAAACAGAGATAATAAATTTCCTCATTTGAAATCACTACGTCAATTAAAGAGGTGTTTCTGATACATAGAAAGTCTTTAATATAATAATAGGATAACAAACAGATGATTGGGTGGCTGACTATGCTAGTGTATGCTGGGAAATGTTTGCTGTAGTTAACCTGCTGCCTGTTTGGCCTTCCGCGACGAAGGTGTAATAGTGTTCTGAACCATAGATATTGTAATGTACAATGTACATGGATGATTAATTATCATTTGGTTTTGATATGAGAATAGACGTCGACATCTGTTACTGTACCTTTTATATCGATAACTGTAACTAATAAGCCTAGTTCTAATTGAGGTAAGTGCATCTTATATAAAGCCCCTGTCACACCTAGCCGCCTTGCCACTGCGATTGCACGGCGTTGTTAACTTTCCCAGAGCGCCGTGAGATCGCAGGAAAAATTGATATTTTTCATGAAGATGGCACTGTCATTGCGTTCTCATGGCGACCTTGGCGTTTCTATGAAGCTCAATGGCGTTTTACCGCGTTCGTAAGGAGTTTTATTTGGCGATTGTCTGCGCTCTCATGGGGCTCTCATGGCGCTTCTACTGCGTACATAGAGTTGTCACGGCGCGTATAAGCGCGGTAGAGACGCAGTGTCATCTCAGAGAACGCCGTACGATCGCCGTGCAAGCGCCACCGATAACCATTGCGTTCGTACTGCGACCTATGTGCGCGCCCGCGGCCATCCTGTTGTAGGAGACGTAACTGCGCTGCTATGGCGACCACACGGCGATTCTACTGCGCTCTTA
Organism: Mizuhopecten yessoensis; assembly: GCF_002113885.1. Classification (NCBI taxonomy): domain Eukaryota; kingdom Metazoa; phylum Mollusca; class Bivalvia; order Pectinida; family Pectinidae; genus Mizuhopecten; species Mizuhopecten yessoensis. The sequence continues at coordinate 1,246,026 of NW_018408915.1, forward strand.
TCAGAACGCCGAGCGACGGTGTTGTTTTGGACATGCTCAAAGTGCGCGCCGTCGTTCGGCGTTCTATGCGATACCACCGCGTTCACTCGTGATGCCACTGCGTTGCCGTGGCGATGCTTGCGATTCCACTGCGCACAGATAGGCGTTCTCGAAATTTCTTGGACGCCGTGGGAACGCGGCCCTAGTGTGACAGGGGTTTTAATACCGATGTTCGAAGTAGCTAGTAAAATATGTCAATTAATTTCAAATATGTGCTATTAAATTCGAATGTTATCATTTAATGTTGACACCCTTTATGTCGACGTTTTTTACTGCTGTGATCGAAATTAAAATAATTCGAAAACAACAGGCATAAACATATTGTATTATGGATTTATTTTTAACTCTTTTAAGAATAATAAATGAACAGTAAAACCTGTTTGCACTTCCAACAAAATTTGCATTATGAAGGGGATTGGGCGATAAATTGAGGGAAACATATAGAGGCATTTTTAAGAAGAGAAAAAGAGACCTTTAAATATGTTGGCGGTTAACGAGGTGGCAACTGAAACGAGGGTCACTATATCGAGGTTTGACTGTAACCTTGTTCAAACTTTTCTTTCTAGTCACCTGACATGTCTAAGTGGCAAAATGATTACATGCGAGGGACGGCAATGGAAATGTACACAGAATACCTGTCAGGTTCATTTAATGGGATGACCTTTCCAGAGGCTGCAGAGTGAGTTGATTTGTTTAATACTATCAAAATCCAAACAATTGCTTTTAACATTGTAATACTTATAATATACGGTGAAATCAAACTTTTTCGTGTGGTTGTAGTTCCGTTGAATTTGTGAATATAACATGATGTTACGGAAAACCAACGAAACTTGGGCCCCACGTGTATGTCTGATTTCACAGTATCAGTCACCAGTGAGCACACCAAGGAAACCTAACGATAACAATTTCCTATTGTACAGTTGTATTTTTTCGTTGCTTCATTTGTTCCAATAGCGCACTAACATGAGCTGAACATAGTTGTTTATACTTATTTGTCTATATGTACATCGGTTCACTGAGTCTGATTTGGGAAATATAAAACGGCTTGCAGTCAAATTTAACACTTTCATATATGTTGTGTTCTACTGATACAATTGTTAGTGGATAGTAACATACACAAATCTAAAATTGTATCAATTTAATGCATATGGAGAGCTGGTTAATATTTCTTACATAACCAACATTAAAAATAAATCATATGGCTTACATGAAAACAAACACACAAAAAAACGTTTTTGTCTAATACTTGCTGTTATTACTTTCTAATAATGTTTAGCAAGTTTGATGTTTTGCGATTTCATTACATTTTAAATCATTTCTATACTTTTCAGGTTATGTTTCTCCAAACTGAAGCTGCTTCTACTGGCCATTGAGGTTCGACAGGAAGAAGGAAGAGAGAGCACTCTTGCAATAAATCCTGGTCAGAAAATAAAAATAGAAAATGCCACTCAAGGTTTTTTCATCGCAGAGTCAGCAGAGGAGGTTAAAAGGTGAATTACAAACAGCCTTACCCAACCTATATTCATGAACATATGCAACACGTGTATTTCCCTATTAAATATTCATTTTAGAAATGTTTTGTTTAAACACACGTACATTTCATGTTTCATTTCAATATAAATGAATGTGTCATATGCTTGAACATCAGATGGAAATTGGTGTGTCTTGAGCGGTTTTAATTACAATTGATTAAGACGGAATAACACTGTATATGCAATAACATAGCTCCTGGTATTAGGGAATCGCTGTAAGATTATTCTAGAACAATTTGATAAGATTAATCAAGTTGTAAACCTAAATACTGTAAACTCGTTTATTTTGATTATGCAATCTGTAATTTAGATTTTACTGAGGTAATGTGTTACGTGTATGAATTGTGAGTAGAAGAATTCAAAAAGTTCCATATTAATTACAATTTTGTTCAAATCGATTACCGCAATGATAGCTGTTATTTAGAAAAGATAGGGAACATCATCGAAGAATTCAAGAAAATGTGTACTTAGAATTAATGAAAATGCATTTTACAAACATCATTAACTGGCCGCTGACTTGGAAATATTAGACTTTTTGGTGAAATATACTATTCACTTCTTATTTCAATAATAGAAATGATTTCCGTAGTGAAAATACTTGTATCTAGACGAAAAGATTTACTTTATCCTGCTTAGACAATATTTGGATATACTTGATGTTCATATGTTTCTTTTTCCTGTTGCAGGGCTTTTTACTTCTGTAAAACATGTCACAGTACCACAACGGATGTGAGGGCGATCAAGAAGTGTCGCTGCAAACCATGTAAGTTATCAGTCAAATTACTGTTACTTAATCAATGTAAATTACCGTTTTGAAATTAATGTTTAGTACATTAAAAACAAAATTTTCCATTTCGATTGCTTTTTGAATTCAGTTCAATTACAATAATTCTTGTTTAAATTCAAATTTTCATAAATTAATCAATTGTGTCGTAACAATGATAATTTTGACCATTTTTAAAAAATGTAATAAATTTTAAGTACAAGCATTGCATATATTTACCAATGGAATTACATCATCATTAAAGTTTCGATCTGTCATCTGTTTGAACGATATGTTATCACAATAGCTAATTTGTTTGAATATTCTTGAGCAAAATACTTAAACTTAGTTATTAATTGTGTCAATAAAAGTCATGTTATGTAGCTGACGTTGTCATGTAGAACCAGGCTTTAGTCTTTGTCAGTAAAACTCTTAATTCTGCTCGGTTTTGTCCTCCCAAATATAATTAACCTTTAAACCCCCAACCCCAATTTGCCTAACAGCTAGTTCCCAAGTCAAATGGTTACTATATTGCATGGAAATTACTAACTATCAAAGATGAAAAAACAGATGAAAACAACAATCTTCAACGCAAACAAACATCTGCTAAGTATTTGAAGTTATTTTTATCTAAAGTGAATCAATTCTCTGACAGATTGTTGGATTTGTAAAACAGAAATTTATTGGAAAGAAATACTCTCAAAATCATACTTAAGCCAGATATAAAAGCTTACATTTGACGATCATGACTTTTGATTTTGATACTCTACTTAAGGACAAAGAGCTATTACTAGATAAAGCTACAGTAATTGGTAACAATATGCCGTGTTGGGATCAATATTGAGGATTAAAACCGTTAGTAATAAGTTCGAATGTATTGTTTGAAAGATATATTTTCATTAGCAGTATACAATAAATCAAATAGATGTTATATGGAATTCCGATTTTAGAGTGGAGTTGGTTGAGATCCATTTAGTCCTTTTCTAAACAAAGGTTCATAGTGAGACAATAGGATACGGTTATCACGCATAATATTTTATTAATTTCTGGTGAAAATATTTCCAACTCACTACATTCGTGTTACAGTGACAAACAATACATGGGAAGATTTATGAAATGTATTTGGCAGTTCAGTGGAGAACCAGATAACAGCAATACGAAAACAAAACAAAAAATAAATTGATTTATTTTAAGTTTTAATATTTATGAATATGATACTATGTTGCTACAATAAAAGCATCAATATCAAACAATAAGGGTTCTAAACAATACATTCAGTCAGTCAGTAGTTAGTGCCTGATAATTGTATTGATTTATGTATATGCTTATTGTATTAATGGTATATACATGTACTGTAAAGCGCTTCAGAGAGGTTTATATTAGCTCGACAGGGCGCTATATCAAATGTTGTATATTATTATTATTATATTATCATAAATGCAAAATATATAACAGATTGGTGTACTATAATAGTTCAGATCATTAAGTTAAGGATGGCGGTAGGTAAAAAAAACACAGTAAAACACTAAATTGATATTTTGATTGATTAACTTAATAAATAACAAGTTTATATTTACCCAGGAAACAAACAAATTCTATAAAATAAAAAGGCTGATCAATAAAAATATTTCTAACAAGGTACCATACCTTTTGTATCTCTAAAATGGTAATTTTAAAGTTGAGAACGAAGGGTTAGTCTAGCTAAATTATATTAGGACTTACTTTGTATCAGTTAATGTAGTATCTTACTTTTTATAAATATGTTCCCCTAGTAGATAATGGTAATATAGTATTTAATTACTAAATGTCTCGTGTACAGCATAACTGATATCATAAAAGTGTTTAGATAAATTTAGAAATTAATATTCGAACGGTTGTTTATTAAATGCATTACATGTAAGTTGGAAAATGTGTCCATGTGGTAACTATTTCTGTTTTCAGTACCTAGTAGATTGAACCCATATTAATAATTTAATTGTTTGTGGGGTTTTCTTAGATCAAATTCTTTCAGGTGAATAGGTATTGAGTGAATTGCTGTTTTGCCGTGTGCATGCTTAAATGAATGTATCGTAAACCTTTAACTTGAACATGATTTAAACTACTAGGTAGATATGTAAATTAGTTAAGAAGTTATTTAAAGACAGGTAACATTTTACTTTAATTAACTACCTAATCAGATGCTATTTCTCGATGCATTTATTGAATTGTAGAGAAGATGTCACAAAACACATCATATTTGATGTCATGCTTCACTTAATATCACGTTTTCTTCTGATATATGACAAGTGATATTAAGCGGAATGTAATGCATTTTATCATTGTTTGAAAAATAATAAGAATTATTTTAAAATAGCAGGAAAGATAATTCTCAATGACATAACTGCAATTATATAAAGGTTTGATTAAACATCTTTTTGTTTCCTGATAATTTAAGAAGTTGAAGGTATAATTAAAAATAGTGATTGATGAGCCTTGTTACTTTGTTTACTAAGGCCATAATTCATCAAGATTGTGGAATATAACGTGGCAAAGATGCATAATGATATTCTCATTGTAATACCAGTTGGCGAACGGTATAACTCTGAGAAATGACTCCATCGAAATTACACAATCTGTTTTGAAATATTGCTATTATGTAAACGCAGTACCGAGGTTTTGTTACCTTGCATAAATTACAAACTTTTCAGATTTCTTGTTTATTTTGTTTTTATCAGTGGCAATGTTTAAAAAAGGAGCTACAGCTGTCATAGGTACTTTTATGTTCTACCTGTATTATGTATATCCCTGTAGAAACGGTCTTGCTGAAATATCACCTGCACCCTAACCTCCTTCTAAAGTCACATTTGGTTATCACCGTATCGTCAAAAAAAGAAAATGAATTGTTAAAATAAATGGTCATCAGTTGTTATTATTTATTTTCAAAATAATTATTTGTTTAATTTTTGAATAGTTTTCAAATGTCTTAAAACTAATTTGTTGTCATTCTATAATTTTCAATGCATTTATTGGATATGTCTAACACATTTGGCAAAAAAAAAAAAAAAAAATTTTTTATTAATTTAAAAACTTAGGTATACATTTGTGAAATAATGGTAAGGATCTATTTTGACATTTGCTTACAACATTAGCAAAAGTCTTTTCAAATTGTTCAAGAGGTAATGGCGAAATGTGACATTTCATATTACTCAGATTTTGTCATGACTTTATTATATATTTATATACAGATCTGTTGACCAATTTTTTCATTGCCCTCAAAGTATATATCTGCATAAGTATTGTGCGTTTCGTTTCTGTGTTGTTCCTGTCCCAATAATTCATTACTTTATTCAATTGTCAATTTTAGCTGTAGAATCAAAAAGTAACACATTGACTTGATAACATAGTCTTTTTGTATTGGTGATGTCACCTTTATAAAGGACTCAATGCTGCTGTTGTGTCGTTTAACGGATGCTAAAAATAAATCAAGTAAAAACTGAGGTTACCATCTTACAAGTTTTCAATATGAATAGACTATTTAGATATGCAGAAATGATATATTTCCCTCTGTATTAAACTTTATTAAGTTTATATGTTGTTTATCAGTGTTGTCGATCAGTGATTCTTTATTCTTTTATTTTAAAGATTAAAATTATTTACACACATATACTCGTATCTGTAAATGCGATACTACACACCGTTCTATAGTTTTAAAAACTGCAAATAGGTTTTAGTTTAGAGAAATATTTCATGTGCATTACATAATTATCCTTAACTAAACGCATATCTCCCACAAACGTGTGTTGTATAATACTGGTATTGTAAGAGAAATGCGGGTATTGATTTGCATTAAAGTCTTGTACAATAATAATAAAACAAAAAACTACATTATATGGGCTAGTTATCAATACCAGAAAAATGTAACGATAAATGATCTCAAAGGGACCATATAGCACTTTTTCAAGGCTATAGTACTTGTTGGATGCAGTATAAACTGAAAAACAAACAATGTACTGAAAAACAAACAAAACGTCATTAATTTTAATGAATATGTGTCTCTGTTTTTGTTTTTTTTTAAATCCATTAAACCCAAAACTAGACCATGATTCATTTGTAGCAGTTTGTAAAATAAGAAAATATAGTGAGACAATACAAACAAAATCTAACTCAAGTTTGAGTTTTGCATTTGTAAAAGAAACAATAAATAGCTTAAACAATCAATACACATACCACCATTTACCACGGTTTTTATCTTTGGGTTCGTATATCACCACGCTTTAATATTGGCCTTGTTCTTGTTAGCTTCCAAACACACCAGATCACAATCATATTTGGTTAATATTAATATTCCTCTTTTTGATGGAATTATTTTCAATAACTTCAATCATATGACAGAGTTGTGAATTCTCAATTCTTGTAATCAAACATTGTTTCTTTTGAAAATTATGTTTTTGTACTGAATAACTACGTACATGTCCATATAAAAAGAAACAGATTAGTATTCACTTCAGAAGTAGGACAGAACTATTAAAACATTAGACATTGGAAAACAACATTTTAAACTGATATTTGGCATGCTGCAGTTTCAAAAAATACAATACCTATTGAAGTCACAGTAGTTATTGATTGCTTTATTCCTATACTTTTTCCCCCATTGGTAATACTATATTTAAATCATTAGGACAGCATAACCTTGATAATCAACATCATGTGTTAATGCATTATTGCTGGTCAGTTATGCAGACAGTGATAATGTTAACAAACTAGCACAAAATTCAGCTTAATGAACAAGTCTAAAATGTATGTCATTGTTTACCTTAAAATGAAAACAGCTTCATACAATCGTCAAATTGTTAACTAATTGTGCTGTTTTTGTATTGTTATCTAAAACATCAAATCAATCATTTTCGATTATTTCACACTGTTTAATATCTGCTTTGTTAAAAATTTGATGTTATTGTTTATTGTAAATAGTTTTAGTAGTTATGTTTGACCGAACATTGTGCATGTTGCATCTTGTCTATAAATGTTGTATAACCCTTTTTTTCTTTTTAATTATTATAGTTAATTTATGTTATTAGTGTTTTTCAATGGAAAGTGATTTTTATCGTCAGAAAAAAATGAAAATTGTAAAACAAATTTTAATCATTGAAATTTAAATATCCTAAATGAATTTAAATTAGAATATAAAGTGTTCATTTTTTTAAATTCTTTTAAATAATTATTAATCTTTTTAGTTTATCTAAAACATATTGTTTTGGAATCTATCTGATGAAGTTTGTGAACTAAATAATTGGTAATGCTGGAACGAAATTGATCAATAGCATAGGCGATTTTATTGTGACGTTTGTGCTTGTTCTACGTTGTATGTATGTTTGTTTGTATGTAAAGTAAGATTGTATCGTCCCATTACCATATAAACACTTTAACAATATAGCTTTAACTTGTATCACTGTTGTATTTGTGTATTGCCCTACTGAAGTGTTAACATTCACTCTTACATATTCCGTCTTTGCGTATTGCAGAGTTATCTTCTCTTGGGAGCAGGTATTGATTGTTACGTCACTTGTTTGTGAGAGTAACGTCATCAATTTTTGAGAAAACGACATAATTTTCTCGCACAAACCAATGACGTAACAATCAATACCTGCTCTCAAGAGAAGATAACTCTGCAATACGCAAAGACGGAATAAGGTTAGGTCTGGCTTCTACACGATTAATACATACACCATAGCAGGTTACTATTAATAGTATCGTAATATGTTTTTTAAATTGTTGTACAATGCACATGTATTGATATAATTGAGCAATAATGTATTAACTATGTCCTAATGAAATTAAATTGTTCGGGGGAAAATGATAACTGAAATTGCCAAATATTCCCTGTTTCCTAGGTTATAGCATCACCAAATTAATTGGTAAGAATTATTTGACCGACGGATGTCATAATTACAGCATGTCATTGGTTATGCAGAATGCGTGCGTTTGTTTTGAAAAGCACTGCATGGTCAGGATCAAATATTTTGCAAAAGATATTTGTTTTTATCATGCATATACGGACCCTTACTATGTTGAAATTATTGAATTTAATACACATATTAAAAGGCTCTTTCATTTATTTGTGTGTAGGATAGGAAAATTTCACCCGAGGTATATTCAATTTGGTAAACTCCGAGGCTTCGGACAGTTCTATCAAACACACACAGAAATTAAAACAAAAACATAGTCGTTTTCAGATGCATTTTGCTAGACTTGCTACTTAAAGGCTATCACGTTTTTCTCTTAAATTTGAAAAACATATTGTAGTTGTTCAGATGGCGATATATTTTCGACTTGATTTAAATTTGTATAATTCACATCACCATAGTAAGGGAAAATCAGACTTTTTAACAGACAGATTTACTTGTTAATTGCAAAACTGTATTAAACTGTTTAAGTGGTTTTATTTCTCTACAGTTAAGCGATTTTTAAAGAAGGAGACTGGAGGTACTGATAATCAATGTTGTCCGCCAGCACAATTGACGGCGCTAATGCTGATATTGTTCAACCTTTATATACATGTATATGCTTGGTCACATGACTATAATTACGATACACAGCCACTGAACACAGAATCTTGAGAACATCTAATAACAGCCTTCCTTCTTTAGACCTCTCTTTCACACTTATACTTAACAGACACTGATTTAAACTGGCTGGAATCTAAATAATTTGTGATGAATTAAAAAAATAATAATCACAAAGAGCCAGTAATTGATAAAGTCGTGTATTCATTATACTCCATGAGGTATGATACTTGAAAATGTCGACATGTCTTTGCAAGATTCTGTGGTTTAGTCAGTCGCATTTCACGTTGAAAATGAGTTGCCAAAATCCGTTTATATGTTTTGTTACAAGTATTAAAACACAACAATAAATTTTCCCTTTAGCTGCGACTGTTACATGTACTGGTTGAATCTAGCATGCGGATATCAACGTCAAAAAATCATAATGTAAATAAAGCGAAACTTGTAATGACGTCATAGACTTTGACATTGACATGGCGTATGTTTGCGTTTGATAACCACCTTGACAGTCCCGCGGCTACAGAGGGTAGTATTACCAAAGAATTCAAAAATTCACCACACAGCTTATTATTCACAGTTCTATTGTTGTAAATTTCACAAATCTCACAGGTTTTGGAATTACGTTTGTTTAATAAGTGAACAGCAACTGTCACCTTGTGTATGAGGATTATGATAATTAATTTAATGACATTTAATATTTGTCGTCAAATTTGTGAGTTACATTTGTTTTGACTTAATAACATTGACGAGCATTTTGGATTTGTTCACTGAACAAGATTCCAGTGCTTTGAACAAATGATAAACATTGCTCGATTATTCTTAAAATTTTGCTACTGTATCAAACAAAAGTATTGATGGATCTTGAATATCGAGTTTGCTTTGAATAAGGATAAAAACATTTTTTTAATTGTTTCATTTCATTTATACTGTATACAATTGTACTATCCACATTTAATGGATTTTTTTTCCAGATTTCTGTGCGATATGATAGAGAATATATTCCATCATGGAACCTCTCAGCAGTTATATTTACTATATGTTGATGTTAACAATATTATAGCAAACACAATTTATAAGGTTACCATTTTATCGCACTATTTGATATGTTATTAAGTGAAGATTTTCCATCTTTCAATATGACATTAAGGCTTAATATACTTATTGTAATTTTACGCGACAAATGACATGCCAAATCGTAAAACTTTGCATTAAAATACTTCAAACGTTTACCTGAAAAGGGAAACGTTGATATTATTGTGTCTTAATATATCTGAGTAATTGATTAGTATAAAGAAGTAACGTATTGCGCAGTTCTCAACATTTTTATGTAATATCTCATCAAATGTTTTAATGTTTATGAGAGACAATTACTTTGTTATCAGTATAACATGACAAATAAATTTGAATAAATATAATAAAGGTAATAAATTAATTCCGGAATAGAAATCCATAAAACTTATATCTTTTTTATATATATTCTTATTTCTGATTGATGTCTTAAATATATTTGAAATATTGTATTGGTTTCATATCATGCCAAGAATTTATAAAAGAAATGTAAAAGATTGTCCTATAATCAATCGCAAACATTTAAAATGGTCTAGTGTTTTTTTCTGTGATATTTCCAGCGAGTGCGGTAATAGAAAACACAGGGGCGATGGAAGGTATACTTAGTTAAATACTGCTCAAGACTGTTATAGTTGGCCGTTCTATTATACAGAATGCTCTGTCTAGAAATATTTAGTTCACTTATTTTCACGTGCTTGACACACTTTTTTCACATGGGTAAGAACATAGGTACGATACACTAAGTTGCGGGTTAATACTTTTTTTAGTGGATTAGATTTTCGTAGCTGATCAGTCGTAGTAAATCAATAATTATAAATGCATGTTTTTTTAGGATACATTTCATTCAAGATGTTTAGTGTTTAGTAATGTATTAAAACATATATCCTCTCTTGATCAAAGGTGTTATAAAGAAAATAACACAAGGAAAATTCATTTCATATTTTTTAAAGCAATTTGAAATGCATTTCTTACATCAGAGACAAACCTGAGATAGGATAAAACTACACATGTCCATGACGTGTTGATTTTGTTAATTGCGAGTTAAGCGAAAGATTTTTTTTTTTTTATAAAAAATGTCTTAATAGTTCTTAAAATTGAACTGTGGCTGATGGAAATTTGCTTAGTAATCTCTTGTAGACGTAAGGTAAAATATAGAAAGAAATTTGAAGAACCTTATTTATCATCGTGACTTTCTTTTTATCTGGGAAGTGGAAATCATAGCTTAATTTTTGAAAATACTGCTTGTGGTAATGAAGTGGGGAACACAAATAAAGTGTGGGGGGTGGG
>NW_018408915.1:1257425-1315694 GCF_002113885.1 Mizuhopecten yessoensis
GGGGGGAGGGGTTCACATTTTAATTATGACTGTGTACTGTTACGGCATATTTTGCATATGCTATTGAATATTATTTACCTTATTTGGTATAACACTATACAACTTAGTTTACTAATGCCTGATATTCACTCGTCGTTACAAAGCTGCTTACATGAGCGTGACCGTCTCCAGTTTGAATATTTGCTTCAAGATAAGATTGGTTATATTGTATACTGGGAAACATTTGCCGTTCTCGCTCATCGTTGTGCTGGTAAATTCATCCTCATTTCGAATATTCATACTCATGCTTGATAGAGTATTTCTGCTGTGAAGGGCAAAATTAACTTTTGGCGAGTATGGATTTTTCTGGTGAAGGGCGGATATTTCACTTCAATGTTCCCTGGTATACAGTAGGCTCTTTGGTTAAGGTTTAAAGAAGAAAATGATGAGTCCGGTTTTTTTAATGTTAATAGCTAACCATACATTTAAAACAAAATGAATACAAAAGAGTAAAGTAACGTTCTTAGTGACTTATACAAATCGAAAATCGAAGAGTTCGAACTATTTAAGTAAGATTTGTAATTGCTTTAACAACTCAATCGAAAATCTGACTCATTAAAATGCATACAAGTTCTACTTGTTATCATATCCTTATTACAAACCATGTATGGTACAGAAACATAATTAAATATCAAATTCAAAACCCCTTAAGATTTGTAAGGATGATACCCATTTAACTCGATGCATATCTAATACAATTGAGGACAGGAAGCTCATATCTTTATCAAACTGAGATTAATATTGTCATGCGAAATATGAAAACTGAAAAAAAGCTGAACATGAGAGAGAAATGTTAATTTTATTCAGATATGAAATGGCAAAATTAAGAAAAAATGTTTCCGATGATGCAAATACCGAGGGTTAATCCTCACTTCTTATCGGACAATCCTGTAAGAATACCTTGTGATAAGAAATGAAGTTTTTGTACGATACTTTTGTTACTGTATATGATAACAAGAGAACAGTGTGGGATGCGTTTAAGCATGGTATAAGTTGAATGAATATCTTTCCGAACTGCTTGAAGGTATACTGTCACATTGTGCATGGGATGCTATGTTGAACGAAGGTATACATCTTATTAAATGTTATATTTATAGCAACATGTAAACATCATGTATATATATATATATATATATTCATGTTTAAGTAATGGTGGATAACCTAACGTATATTTACTCTGTGCATTTTGTAAAGGATTTGAAATATGTTTTCATCATTTCATCTTTAACGTTTAAGTGTCATTATAATATACTACAGAATCGAGTAATATAGTATTCTTTTTTTAAAGATATCATCTTTTTTTGTGAAGCAAAACTATTGCTTTCTCTCTACAAAGAAACGTTGTTAAGTAGCTACATTGCTCTGTATGAGAAATACAACTTTATCTCTTGCTTACCTGTGTACGATAGAAAATAACGGGCTATCTACCATGCTACAGGTACACCTGAATTCGAGCGTAAGTATTTAGATATGTCAGTATAATTGGTTTCCGTTTGAAAATAGTACATCGCTGTAAGGAAATGCATTTTCTTGGATGATTTGAAATAGCTACGTATTAACACTGAAATAATCAAAATTTTACCATATATTCATATTATTAACATGGAAGGGTTTTTTGTTTCAAAATTTATTTTCATCACATATTTTTAAGATATGAAATATATATAAACATATTAACACACAAAATTTCAACTGCAAAAACATATATTTAAATTTTAATTTCGTCACGTATTTTTATTTCTGTTAATGTCACAAGAAACAATACTTCTTCATTTTCTTCCCGGAATAATGTCTGGAATAATAAATGTAACATGCATTAATGGTGTACTTATGTTGCCTGGTAGCTTAGCTAGAATCACATATACAATGTATCCCTTCTAGTCCTACTAATATATGAAAAAATATTTTCGTGAGAAATTGAAATTGAAAAAATCACAATAAGATACATTTTGTGTGAATTGCATGGCTAAAGACATGTATCATGGCAAAAACATCGCATGACCAAAAAGATGTTTGAAGTAGAATGCTTCAATACGATTTCATCATTATGCAAAATAGAAACAAAAAAAGATACTTTCATTGTTTCATTTGTATTGGCTATAATACTTTATGTAGTTGCATACGTAGGATCGCCATACTGCTTCTCTGAATTTCATTTTAATGCTAAATATTTTAAACTTGATTGAGCGAGAAGTTCATTACATCAAAGTCAGCAGATGACAATAGACAAAAGGAAAAAGAAAACCCGACCTCCGGTTTTGCCGTTTAGCATACATATTCCTCGTACAAGTTTTGCAATTTTGAGAAGAAATGTGCTGCATATCAAACACTGCCATTGATTCCATTATCATAACTAATCATCAAGTTCTACAGAAACATAAACACCAACGACGAAAGCCAGCAATTGCGTTAGCATGTATTTTAATGCTGTCAACAGGTCGACGACGTCTCAATTTTATGGCAATGAAGTGCTTGTGTGTTGATATTTTGAAATGATTTTTTATGTCTCCTGACATCAAAATTTGTGCATGGTAAAAAGAATATAATATAAAATGCCAAAAACTAAACTTTTGCATAATAATAAATATTCTAGGGCCACTGGTGCAGTTTTAATTGATGAGAGTACAAACAGTACAATACCTACTGTATACTTAAATTTTGTGTTTTTAATTTTGTTTTATATAAGTTATCATCAGCAGAAAAAAATAAGGTCTACTGTTTTTAATTCTTATCTTTTTTTTTTTAACTTTCAAGCAGGGTTTTACTAATCATCTTATAGATAGTTTTCATTTTTCGATTGTTGCTATAATGCTTTATTTACTTCTATGCTAGTTTGTAAGTAAAATAAGCTATATAATATATATTATGTATATACTTGCATACTCTTAAATTCTCTGTTTCGAATAACAGACATTCACGTTTAACCTTATAGTGATATTGCCATTAGTTTAGCTATATTGTATGTATTTTTCCTTTCATGGAATTATATTGTAGGAATCTTAATTAGCAGGACACACTATTATAATATGTTTTAACGGACATTTATTTTTTCATTTTTCTCAGAAAGATCGCTTTCCTTAGAAGTTAACTTGTTTCAGTTGAACGTTTTTCAGTATTTTGCTGAAAATTGGAGAAAGGCTTTCTTATGGATAAGTTATTTCCAGTCTTTCAGTTCATGAATGTGCTGTTGAATTAAAACTCCGTATAAAGCATGTATTGACTATTAACCTTTTTGTAAACAGCCGCTAATCCAATGCTTACTCAGAAAGACCGAAAAATGTCAAATACATTCAAGAACAAACTCGGTGAGGGAGGAGGCTCGGCTGCAGGGGGAGGTGTTGGAGGCGGTGGTGGTGCCGCATCCGTTGCTGCTGGGTAAGTGTATAAAAAGCTAAACTTAGCCCCGCCCCCAACATTCCTGTCAACATGTCAGCGCCCTCTGTGAGTGATGTTGTATAATTAATTGTCCTCCTATTGGATACATTTGATACTTTCTGACCTCTGTTTGTATGTGAATCCCTTGCAACTTCCTTTGTAAATCAAATTACTTCTTTTGTGTACAATTTAGACATATCAAGAAGTGACTTGATTGTTTTGGGCTCCAATGCTCAAAGCCTGATTTACTTGTATGGACTTCGAAAAATCCTATATGAATTTTACTGTACACTCGAATTAAACGTCCATCATTGGTCTTGTACCAATTATGAATTTAGTACTTGAATGTGTTATTGTGTCTTCATTAAGACAACATGTCTAAATTGCAGTGATAAGATGAGTTAAATGTCTTATTATTCAATTGCAGTGATAAGATGACTTAAATGTCTTATTATTCAATTCCAGTTCAATTGTCAGAAATAAATGTCTTAATTCCATTGATGAGATGGCTTTGATTTGTTATCATTCAATTTAAGATCAATTGCCAGAACAACAAAAAAATAGAACTGTTTATTTAAAAGCTAAACGTACTATATATCCTATTACTAAATATTATCAATGTTCTATAAATACAAGCAAAGCAGGCTTATAACATTCCCAAGCCCACAAATAATATATTTTGTTCTATATTTAAGTACTTATATTTGAGACAAATATTAAGATATGCACATTGAATAAAAATGAGCGATTACTTTTATATGATACGTGGATAAATTGAACAGATGAATTGGATGGTAACGACTCGAAAATGATCAAATCACAAAAAGTAACTAAAATGCAAACGGAAGCCACCATTCCTTATCGATATTCCGTCTTTTTGTATTGCAGAGTTATCTGCTCTCGTGAGGAGGTATTGATTGTTACGTCATTTGTTTCTGAGAGTAACGTCATCAATTTTTAGAAAACGACGTAATTTTCTCACACAAACCAATGACGTTTCAACCAATACCTGCTCACAAGAGAAGATAACTCTGCAATACGCAAAGACGGAATACTACATGTACGTATTATGTTTTAACATAATTTTCAAAGAACAATTCATGTAGAAAAGATGTTTTTGATACTTATGACACAAGTCAGTAGACACTGTTTTTGAGTGATTTTAATCTTGATTGAGGCGATAGTGCATGTGGTTTGAAGCATGATTTGAATACAATTTAAACAGTGTTACATGAACAGTGTCTACTTTATTGTGTTTCAACAAACTTAACGTTTACAGCAGAATTGTTTTGATCATACAACAAATAAATCAAGCTATTGTCTTCACGAGATGTACTCATAATTGCAGAGTAAAAGAAATCTCGGAAAATGGTTTAATGGAAAATTTAAAAAAAAAATGCATTCATAATTATCTTTTAACAGCACGGCGTCGATGAATATCAGAAATAGTTGATGTAATTAGAAATTTTGTCATGACATCCTTGAAGTTTGATGAACGCTTTGTGCGAAATTCGTCAACAGATGCAGTCAATTCAAAATGAATTTTGCGATGAATTTTGTTAATTTGTTCAAGTAAAATACATATGAAATTGATTTTACCAGCCAATGTATAACTTCCAAAAGTATGATTGATGGAACCAGGTCACAAACAGATCTAAAAAATAAATTACGAATACGATACTGCACGACTCATCAAAGTTCAAAGACCTTTGCATCGTTTAGTAAATAGAACATCTGTTTTAACAAAATGGGACTATTTTATTTAATAGTTGAAAGAAAATCTAAAACGTGAGAACATAAATTACCATACTGATTTTCTTCCTACTGGAACAAAAGAGGTAAACCAGGTGATATGACAGACGTACATTTTCCCACAATTCTTTGGACATCTTTTCAGTGTTGATGAAGGAAAAGTGGTAGAAGAGAAAGTTATGAATTTATTTTCATTCTCCTTTTCTAGAGGAGAGAAGCAATCTACAAAAAGCACCTCCTTAAAAGGGCCGAGACTTGCTATGTAAAAAGTCTTCCATTATCTGCATGACCGTCAGTTACAGTTTTTTGTTTTCAATTTGAAAATGAGAAAAAATGTATGGGATTTACAACTCTGTACTTTCTTAATGAAACACCAAATCAATATTTCAAATATTCGTAAGAATATCCCAAAATGTAATCAAGATAAGCATCACTTTTTTTCTCCATTAAAACTTTTTTCTTGTAATTCTTGAAAACTAGAATTCGTTTAACTTTCTCTCAAATCTGAGATATAAATCAATCAGAAATGTTGATTGTTAAAACGGAGTTGATATTAAAGTATTTACATCTGATAAATACTTATATTTTCCTCTTTTCACGGAGTGTACATGTAAGTCCTATACAATCTGTTAAATTTAGAAAGTATTCAGAAATGTTAAGGCCTGGCAGCATTTTTGATTGATCCTTTTTGAAAACTAATCTGCGTTGGTACATGCAATATACAGTTTGTTTGATACTAAACCAGATGGACAATATAAAAATCTATAAAATATCCAGAAGAGGAAATTGTCTCAGTTAAATTATGTAAAAAAGTAGAAAACTAAATA
Source organism: Mizuhopecten yessoensis (assembly GCF_002113885.1). Lineage (NCBI taxonomy): Eukaryota > Metazoa > Mollusca > Bivalvia > Pectinida > Pectinidae > Mizuhopecten > Mizuhopecten yessoensis. The sequence goes on from NW_018408915.1 coordinate 1,263,419, forward strand.
TTATATAATGAGTACTATTGTCGGAAAAGGAAATTATTTCTTATTAGGATAGGAGTTCATAATGAGAATGAAATTTCTTAATATGTATTTCGGTATAATATACATCTTGAAGTATATACATATATTCTTTTTTGGAACCGGATTGCACAAGGATCAGAGACGAATCTTAATTATGTTGATACTAATGGCATGTAACAAGTCAAAAATTATATATGTATATATATATATGGACGATCTGAAAAATTTGTTTTTATTCTATATATATATATATTGATTGTGTGCATTATTGTTCATGTACTTTTATTTGCATAGACAAACAAATGTTATTGGATCCAGATATGTATTCTTCGTTTTGCTTAAACACTGCTCAATGATTTTAAATAGCACTGGTGACTGGAATAGAAGTAAAATGCTCAGCATATGGTAAAATGATCTGGAAAGGACCATGACCAAAACACAGGTAAACTGGCTCTGCTGTGTACCACAGGTGGTCACCCTAGCATGACTGATGATGGTTATGAATGGGGATTTGCCCTGAGAGCAACAATAAAAAATAGGAGTTAAATAAATCAGACAGGAGTAAACTTAAACAATCGGGAGTACTTTAAATTGTCAGGGGGTCAATAACTATTCCAGGAGTAAAATAAAACATACATGGTAAAAGATAACTCCTTCCCAGATTCGTTTATTCCTTTTTAGGTTATTTTACTCCTGTCTTTTTATTTTACCCCCTTCCAGATTATGTAACCCTCTTCTGAGTATTTCACTCCTTTTCTAGTCACCAGTGTAGACAGTCATCTATTCTATACTTGACTTCCTTTGATGGCTATAACAGTGAAGTTTTATCTAAAACTATTCTTCACTTCAAGTTTGGATACTAGTCATTTTTAAAAATGGATTTCAAAATAAAATGCATATTGATATTCTCTAAAATGTATACCCAAGGATACTGTATCGGAGTAAACAGTTATTCGATTTCGGCTATAAGGATCTTGAAACTATTTTACTTAGTTGATTAGTCATAGAATGAAAAAAATAGATATATGAAGCAGTGTCATTTACTTTCGGAACGCTGTTTCTTTAAAAAGAAAAACCCACACAGACATTAAAGGTGAAATCACCTATGTGTAACTTACATTCATCTTTCTGGATCCAAGACCTTTGTGTTGTTATCATTATATACTATTAGTTACTTATCGGATGACATTGACGCTATATGCTAGCACATAGGAAACAAAACATGTGTTGTGTTGTTTTAAGGTAGCCGTGTGGTCGATGTCAGCTTGATATATAGGCATTGCAGAAATTTATTATAGGGGAGACAACTCGTTTAATTGTTTAAGGCAAGAAAAGCATACAGATCGATCAGCTGTCATTGACCCAGTATGCTCAGTCTGCCTCACAGATATATAGTGTATATATCAGTGAAATTTATCGTACTGTCAAACTCATTAGCATCGTTAAGTGTCATTTGAAATGCCGGATTAACTATTGTCATAATTAGTATTTATTAAACAGTATGGCAAATATTATATTTCATATCTGCTTCCATAGCTGTGTTGTAAGCTTATGGATGTGTCGATTATTTGAAAATCGATTGAATTCTTATGGCTGTAGATATATTTAAATATATATAAGTTTCGCTTAGAAATGAGTTTTACCGTGGTGTAGTGATAGTAATTTGCGGTGTGCTGTCCTTTGGTTTTTGATCATGGTACAAATAATATTCGAAAATATTTTTAAGTTCAATGAGTTTATATAGAACAAAAATCCAAACCTTGATTTAAGATAATCTTAAGGCTAAATTAATATTACCTGGATGTTGTTGTTTTAGAAAAGAAAAGGGAATAAAGAAAAGGAAAAAGAGTGACCTAAACGGGTATTGAGAAATATATATCTTAAACTGAGTTGATAGTCTGAAAATCACTTCTCTCTGTATTCACTACTCATTACCTACCAAACTGCTGTCGCTCTAATCAAATGGAACACTACACACTATCACACACTTGTACTAATACATACAAAGATGGAAATGCATTGTTTGAGTCAAAAAATTCATTAATAAAATTGGGTTGGTTAGAAATGGTAAGTTACACAGATCAGACACACGGGGCTGTTTAACGTGTTTATGTCAATGCCGTCTTTTTATCTTAATGTATGTCTCATGAAGAGAATCTTTGAAGATGAAAATGCAAGTCAAAGCAACAAAACGGCTTCATATGTATTCGGCATTCTAAATTGTATGCAGCTTTGGTGGGTAGGTATAGTGTTTCTTTCATTATCCCGATCAATGGTGCATGGATTAATTTAGTAGACACTGGTGATGGGGAACGTAGTGCCACTAATATAAAGGTTAATGAAGTTGCCATGAGGTTTACTAGATACATCTATGAATTATTTAGTGAGCATATGCATAAAAGTAAATAGGAAACCAAAAATAAATTAACAATTATTAGACCGAAAGGGAGATTTTGCTAAATTAAGTCAAATCAATTATAAAGTATTTAGGGTACAGTGAGAAAATGAGGTATTTAAGTCATTTTGGTAATTTAGATCATAACAGCATAATAGTTGGCAGGGGAAAGCATTGGAACTTTAATTGTATAAATGAGGTTATATGTAAGGTCCAAAATAAAATGAATTTTAATTTCTATTCAGAAAAACAGTATCCAAACTTTTTGTAAGTTAAGTCACTGAACAAATATATAGGGGACAGCATTTTATTACTTTGATTAATTGAGAAGGTTACTGAAGGCTTCTATTTCCGGTTTGGTGAAACGTTTTACTTACTCAACATATATGTGTGCTGCATCAAGTTGAAGTATCATATATTTTTCCAAGGACATCTGGATTTTTTTTCAAATGAATTTATCGTGTTTTCCGTATTCCGTCTTTGCATATTGCAGAGTTATCTTCTCTTGTGAGCAGGTATTGATTGTGACGTCACTTGTTTGTGAGAGTAACGTCATCAATTTTTGAGAAATCAACGTAATTTTCTCACACAAACCAATGACGTAACAATCAATACCTGCTCCCAAGAGAAGATAACTCTGCAATGCGTAAAGACGGAATAATGTATGTGATATTATGAATATAGTTATATATCCATCGTAGTTACTGTACATAAAACTATAGAAACGTTTAACAAAGCATGACGTATGCATGGCATATGATTATATTGTGAAAACAAACAAATAATAAATAATTAAGGAACATATGATAAATATTTTGTCCGTACATGTACTAGTAATTATTATTAGTAGTTGTTTCTGGGTATATTATTGGATAAGAACGATCAACTCTTTACTAATTTTTTCTCTTATGTTTGATTGATTTCAAAAATCTTATATGATTATATTATAGTGATCAACATTAATTGTGTATGTATTATGTATGTCCTCCGTAGTCACTAGGCAATAGACTTAAGTAGATACGGAAAACAGCAACAAACATTACTGAAATATATCATAACTGAGGTATCAATAGAAACCATACCGGTTGATAATTAACTATACTGATGCGTGAAACGACTTTAACTTTGTTCTGAAGGTTTGTTGAGGAGGAATAACTACATTAACTGATTATTGATCCCCTAATGTTATACCCCCGGGATAAATCCATCATTTTAACACCATTTCAAAAAAGTGTTTACCTGTTAAATGGGAATGCCATAATTAAGCCAAAGGATTAAAAAAAAAAGGACAAACTGGACCTGCCGTCATAAGTGCTAGCAAAACAATTATGGATTATCTGTTAAATATTATTAAACTTTATAATGTCGATAGGTATCAGGTTGTATGTTTTTGATTGTAAGGAATTAAGCGAAACATTTGAATGCATGTCAATTGCTCTAGTAAGAGAGTTGATAATGTTATGTGATACGATATTTTGCAGGCAATGAAATGATCGTTATAGTAACGTCTCCTTATATAACGTCAAGAGATTTTTAAAATGCTCCTATCTTGCTTCTTTCGTGCTTTGTCTACATGAACATCTACTGTAGATAAGCTACACTTTGCTATTAAAATATTACTAGGCGAAATCTTGTTTACTTGTCTTCATGCAACATTCTCCAGAAAAGACAAGACAAGTAGTTCTTATATTGCATACGATATTTTTATTTACAGTGCAGATATTAATGTAGAATATTAATATTGTATTATTATGGTTGATTAATGCTAAACATTCTGTTGTACCTTGAACCGACAGGGCTTTAGCGACACTCTGGTCAAAGACAAAAGAGTAAGATATCCACGCCCTTTGTCCAGTTTGACTGGACAATTGAGCTGTCCAGTCCTTGTCACATGCACAATGCAAATAATACTGTCTTTTCATCTCCTAATTCTCGTCTGCTAAGAACAGACAGTAATCAATTCTATGAAGCAGATTCTGTATTTCAACACTATTACAATTTTCTAAGAATATTGTTTGACCATTCAGCCGGACAATGTTTTGCCAATTTAATCATACTAGTTGCCAATTTTACCAGACCCATTATGTTTTTTAATGGGTTTTTTTCGGGTTCGGAAAAAAATTCAATGAATTTAAAAGGGATAAGGACCACATTGACGGAACACTTGAGTCTTTGGTGTGAAATGTTGAATCTGAAACATAGAATATTTTTTCCTGTATCAAGACGAAGTTTTCTTCGAAGTACCCATAAACAGGTCATCTCGACTGTATTAAATGCCGGTACTATTTCGCACGTCATTATGTTATTAATTTTGTCATTTTATTGATATGTCGTTTAAATTGGATGTTATTAAAGCAGAAATCAGGCAAAAACATCATACGAATTAAAAACCGTAAACCTGTTAAGGGTATGAGAAAGAAAACTGTTATATGTCGAGATAAACTGTTATATGTCGAGATAAACTGTTATATGTCGAGATAAACTGTTATCAAATGTGAAAACTCATTATATCACAACAAGGTGTACAGGTTTCCTTTAAGTCTATCTTCGTCTTTGTTATTGACATCTTGCATGCATCTCATCTTTTCATATCAAATGTCATTACATTCACTGATAACGGTCTAGGAATATTACTGGTTAAGTTACTTGCATGTTTTAGCCATGCAATAGAATATTTATATTTTTTTAAAAATAGCACATATGATTACAAATGTAGTTGTAGTTGGCTAATTCATGCGTTCTTTTGAGGCGTAACAATAAAAATAAACTATTTAAGGCAAACATACGAAGATAAAATAGTATCAGCAGTAATATTTGGTTATATTTAACCGTTCTAAAGAGAGAAACTTTTTTTTTATAAAATTCAATAGTATAAAATACAAGAGTGATCTGGATTTCCCTATATGAATTTAAAAGGAAGACTAACGTTAAATTATTTATTTTGAAACAAAAATAATTTAAAATGAATTTTTTAACCTCCTTCACAACAGAATGCATTTTAAAGCGGATTATTTTCCTTGCATGCCTTTGTTTTTTGAAATAAAAAATCATATTGTCATTTAGTGAGTAAAATTGTGATCGAAAACTAGTAAAATAAATTACTGGTAAAATTTATAAACATTTATATAATTTGTAAACAAATTAAGGAAAATAAGTGCGATTGGTTTCTCAGATAAAAACTCCTTATTTGTTGAGTTTTGCAATTTAACTTTGACAATTTTGAATTCCATGAAATTAGTTTAAGAATCATTTTATGATTCTTAATTACTTAAGAGCTTTCACCCCTTTTGACCAAGACTAAAAATCACATCAAAATCAATACTACCTAGCTTGGAAGTAATACTGTTTTGTCAAAATACTGATAAAAACAAATATGTTAAGATTTTTGATATTTTCCTAGCATGACGAATTATGGTTATGTTTATATATTATTCTTTATTTGAATAGGCACTTTCCCGTTACTGAATGCCAAGCACTAAAACACAAAAATTACGGAATGTGACTTGAAAAACTTTCGTTCAGTTATTAGTTTTTGAATATGTAGCTTGTTTCTACATTGTATATCATTTTCACTGAATGGAGAAGACTTGCTAACTATTTGCATAAATGATACATTATTGCACTTTCCGATTGTATCTAAAATCGCATTAGTAGAAGCATGCATGTTTTACATAATTTTGTGCATAAACAGACAAAGTAATTTTTCCTGCATGCCTTTTAAATTTCACTCAATTTTTTTTCCCTTTCACGATTTACAAAATTAGTATAACTGTGAAAAGTAGTAACAGTTGTAACACATAATATTTATTTCATTTGATTTACTAGATGATAATTGATAGATGATTAAAATAATAGATTGTGTTTATATGCAACTTTTTATCTGTTTACGTGCTCTTTTAAATGATTCCTTTTACTTTGATTTTAACACTCTAGTAGGAACATAAAGAAAGCACTTGCGGAAATTGTGAATTTTCTGATTTCGTAGCTTTCACTTATAGTCATTAAACCCTGTAGTAAGAATATTGTCTTTAAAATCCCAACCTTGAATATTATATGAAGCACAACCAAATTCACTACGTTTATATCTAGCACATTCACTGTATAGAACGATTATGGTAAACGTCTTGAAATTAGTTCACTACTTATCCAATATTTTGTAATTGTATTCATTTTTTTTCTGTCGTTGACAGCACATTAAATGTTTTGATTTTGATATTTCCACTTTCTATATGGAATTTGGAGTTCTACACTTTTAGTATATAACAAAAAAATAAAAGTGTCTTCCAAATTTTGATATTTTATAAGTAGCTTTTTTTAACGAGTTTATAAGGTTTTTTTCTAAAAAAAAATCAGTAGTTGTGCAAAATTTTAGGGCATTTACCGTATTGAGTGTATTTATGTGAGAGAATAACTTTCATATATCCCTATCTAACTGACAACTGTGTTTTGCGTTACCAGGCCTCAAAGCCCCAGTAAAGCTACACTACCACCTCTGGAAAGTGGCAAAGAATCTATCTGGCCGAAGGATGCTGGTCCCAGCGAGGAACCACGCAAGTTTGACTCCACTGGCATGTTCCATTGGTGTCAAGCTCGACCTCTGGAAGATGCCTTAATGGTATGAACGTTTGACTTTGATATTTTAAGCGTAACATTTATGCTTAATAAATGTTTATAATAAGTAAAATGTCGTTGACCTTAGGAAAATTGATAATTTCTCATAATTAATTTAAAAAAAAAGTTTTGGATAAGTTTTTCTTGTATAATGCCCTTTGAAAACTGAAAAGTAAATGCTTAGCCTTGTTACCTTGTTAAACCAACCATGTAATTAATTCTCCTTTAGAAAAAGGTGGAAAATGCTGCAAGAAAATATTTGGATTGTTAAATGTAGTTGACGCATAGCGTATAGATCTTCAAGGCTTATTAAGTACCTTTATGACACCATGACCAGTGAAAATTACTGTTTCGTCTTAAACTAAAGTTTGTCACTCTGACAGTGTGGTCAATTGTATTAATGTTTGCTTTGGCAAGTTTTATGGATGCCGTCATGATATCACAAGGAAGTATGCTATCTTTTTTGTATGCTGTGAAGGTCGATGTTTTCAATTGTTCTCATTCGTGTGCCTTATGGTTTTGTTGTCACTACCCGAGTTCTTGTTTTGAGTGCGTGGCATTACTTTTACCTAGAAGCAGAAGACGCTTACCCTTATCTTATCCTCCTTGTACCCACGGGTCTCCACGTAACTGTTGGATTTGTTCATATTTTGCCATTGTTTTATCGATTCACTGCTCTGATTAAGGTTTCGTTGAAATTTTGATATTCTCTTGTTGTGTTTTCCTGTAGGACCGAGATAAAGCTTCAGTGACAGTGCTGTGTAATCATGTGGTGGTTTGCTTGTTTGCGGACGCAAATTCCCCGCTGATTGGTATGAGGAACCTAGTGATGCCTCTGCGAGCCAGTAACTTCCACTATGCAGAACTCAAGCACGTTGTGATCGTAGGTAATTTAGACTACCTACGGAGGGAATGGAAAACACTACAGAATTTTCCCAAGTTGACCGTTCTGCCCGTAAGTAATTCTTCAACTTTAATGTGACCTATCTTTGCGTAAAGCTAGATACCTGTTTTTTAAACTAACATTTCATCAGAAATTAAGATTTTTAACAAGCACTTTTAAACAAATAGAGCGATTTATTAAATTGTCATTATAATTTTTTCGTCTTAATAATTTTAATTGAGTAGTCATTCAATAAGTTTTAGTGTATACAATACTTTTCATCAGTAATGAATATATATGATGTCCTTTCGTTCTTGCAGGGGTCTCCTTTAAACCGTGCCAATTTGAGGGCAGTGAATGTTAACCTCTGTGATATGTGTGTGATCGTCTCGGCCAAAGACAAGAACCTTGACGACCCTCACCTTGTGGACAAAGAGGCTATTCTGTGTTCACTAAACATCAAAGCCATGACCTTTGATGACAGTATAGGACTGCTTCAGGCCTCAGCCCAGCCTGGTGCAGGTGTGTTGAAGGACTATTTAGACTCTGTTTTCAATTTTAAATGTGTCATTAGCCTCTTTGACTGTTCTTATCTAATCAAGTCTGTTTCTTATCATGTACCAGGACGAAATCCTCGATAAAGTGCTAAACATTTTACATCTCATTTAGCAGACTTGACCTGTTCAAAGATTTAGCTTAACCATAGCGTGGATACATATGACTTAGATATGTTCCGGTAATCTCTGTCAAGTTTTAAAGAGCAACTTACTAATTTAGCCACTGACTGTTATTATTGTATTGTTGTTGGTGGTGGTGGTGGTGCTATATTTGCAACTTTATTATATCATGCATGTTATGAACTATCCTTTTATTGGACATAATGATATACTGAATTAGAAAGAAAAAATACACAATATATAAATTATGCATAAAAATGTATTCATTTAGTTATTTTTATTATTTGTTATTAAATTCCAATATGTGTTGTATCAGCACTGGTATCTATACAAATACTTATTCAGGAGAACAATGTAAGTAGAATGATGTTGTATATTTTGTATCCAGGTTTTCTTCCTCCTGGTTTCTCACCGATGGGCAGTCCAGCAAAGCTGGCTCGACGAGGATCTGTTTGTGGTTCCAACGTCCCTCTCATCACTGAACTGGGTAAGTATACCTGCAAAAGTGTTGAAACTAGATCAGGTCAGCGTTTAACTGTCCAGAAGTAAACCAGCACAATCGTTTTAAGGTATATCCATTACACACCGTGCATTTTATTTCATGTTCTTTTCGAGATAGGGTAATGGTTGATGTGTACATTATCTAAACAGTTGCCATATTAAGTGTTTCATTTGCATATTTCAATGCAGTTTTTACCAAATTTTCATTTAAGAGGAGAGAGAAAATGAGGTGGTCATTATGTATGTGCGTGAGATTTTAATGCTCTACTCTAGGGTGCAAATTCGGTGTCAAAACCTTGACAAAAAGTCGGTTCTGATCCACATTCTACACCTTCGGGTAGATATACATATCCCAAATACCCACATATGATAGACTCTATGAATCCCCCATACTGACATATTGAAGATTATATTAGGCGTTTGGCAGTTTGATGCATCCGGTATTGGCTTTTTACACAAGGAACGCCAACATAAAGAATGTTTTTACAACGATTGTCCAATTATTCTTATTAATTCCTAACAAGGCGCAGTATATGTGTTTGTCGTAATATCGCTGCTTGGCTTGACACAACGTTTTGCTAATCCAGGCACGAAATTAAACATTTTAATTAATGGTGTAAAATCTGGTTTTCCAGCGAATGACTCCAACGTTCAGTTCCTCGATCAGGATGACGAGGATGACCCCGACACAGAATTATACATGACGCAACCTTTCGCCTGTGGCACGGCGTTTGCTGTCAGTGTGCTCGACTCCCTAATGAGTACGGTAAGACTACTGTTTACACAATCGATCAATAACTAGTTAATTTGCATTATCACCAGGTTAATAATTCAACAGAATCAGTTTCGTTCCATGATGGTTTGCGTTAAGGAGGAGGAGCATATCGATTGCCTATAACTTAAATTGCAAACAAATGTCGCCCTCTTATGAACGTAATCACTTTAAACTACACGAAGAAAAAAAGGCCATAATGAAGTTGTTGCGATGTTGACCGCTGTCTCCAAATGTTTAGCGGTCCATTTTTGAAACTGTTGCTTATTGGAAAGGACTTGACACAATTCCTTGTCGCATTTTGCAGACTTTCTTTTGTTCGAGGATTTCATCATAGCGACGGTGTGTCGATAACGACGTCATGAACATGTAAATTGTTGCTTTGGTGCAAACCATAAAAACCTGTCCACCCTAAAACCATTTACATTGATGATGTAATAGGTGTATAACGACACAAATAACAATCTCGAGTTTATGTTTCAGAGTTGAATTAAATATCTAAAAATTCTTCTGGTTTTTTTTTTAACGATGACAAAATAATTGAATATAGAATGTATTGTAAATGACAACAGTCACTCTAGATTAAAACTTGTAACGAATGTAGATACAGAAAACAATATTTATAGACATAGAGTATCACATATTGATTACCAAATTATTATCAAACCTACAAGCCATCGGTGAGGGTTTTTTTCTGAGTTAAATTATTTGATAAAGTTGCTATTTGTTGTAAAACTAATTTTGATATTCTTACAGAGTTACTTCAATGATAATGCCCTGACTCTGATCCGGACGCTCATCACGGGCGGAGCGACTCCGGAACTGGAACAGATCCTAGCGGAAGGGGCAGGAATGAGGGGAGGTTACTGTACTCCAAATGTCCTGTCCAATCGCGACCGATGTCGGGTCGCCCAGGTGTCGCTGTTTGACGGACCTCTAGCTAAATACGGAGTAAGTATTAAAATACTAACAAAACATATTATGTTCTAGCCTTCTCAAAGATGACCGGGTTTAATTCCCATTTTTTTATATTTAACAATCGTAGTGCCTAACAAAGTTTGTATTAGCAATCCTTTGAAACAGACTGTAAACCTGAAGTCCATCCATCAGTTTATCAAGATGTGGTTCAGAGATAGGTCAAAAATTCTTCGCTTAATTAACAAAGACAAAGAAAATTATTCAGTAATGTTTTTAAATTATAGCGCCCGAAAATCTTTTAATGGCAATGTTTCCAAACTGACTATCAACTGGAAGTCCACTCATCAGTTTATCAAAATACAGTTTATAGTAATAACGAATAAACACACTTAGCCATCTTCAGTGCTTGTTTCTTCGCTTGCATCTCAAACGACCAAGAAATGTATTCTGTAAATATCGTTTTACTTATTTTAACTAAATTAGGCTCACTTTCAATTCAAATGGGTGGTCGGGTGGTCGGGTGGTCGGGTGGTGCAGTGGATAGCGCACTTGCCTTTCACCAAGGCGGCCGGAGTTCGATTCCCCGATCAGACGTGAACAGGTTTAGGGTCACCTGCCCGACCACGTGGGTTTTCTCCGGGTACTCCAGTTTCCATGAGTTTCCTTCTTATTTTTGTTCACTGCGTTTACGAATAACGGGATATCATTAACGGTAAATTATAGAATTAGCATTGGATACGTCCCGAATTGTTTGTCATTTTCGTTTTTTAATACTCAAATGCCCGAACAACTGTTATTTTGTAAAATGCATGGCAAGATGAATGAAACAGGTATATCATTGAATTGCAAATGTGAATATGATTTTGTTTTATTTAATGATACTTATGACTATGAGAATGATTGTAGTGGCCTTATTTGAAAACATCATATTAAAAATTGTCTTTGAGAGACCAGTCTTATATTTTCGTAAATTATTCATAAGCTTCATTGTACCAAAGATTGATGAAGTACACTTTTAATTTGATTTAAAAACGTTGCATTAAAAAAGTACTTTGTTTTATAAATGAATTGTATGCTCAATGGTACATACAATACACATTCCATAGACTAAAAATAGTCACCTACAGATTTATAATGCTTAAACGTATTTGGTGTTCAACACCGACCAGTGAACTTCATACGAGGGTTGTATCATGCATTGATAAATTGAAATTTTGAGTTGTGCAATCTATATTATTTTATTGAAATGAACTTAATTTAACAAATAATTGAAATCTTTGATTTGGTAATTCATTCGTTGGTTATCTTTGCAGGATGATGGTCACTATGGAGACCTGTTCGTGAATGCATTACGGCGTCATGGGATACTCTGCATCGGTTTATATCGATTCCGGGACACAAGCGACTCCCATTCTAGCCCCTCATCAAAGCGATATGTGATCACAAATCCTGCTGAGGACTTCGCCCTCCTCTCAACAGATCAGGTAATGACGGGCAAATCCAACTAAGAAAATTGTTTTCTAACATTGTCGGTGTAACAGCATTTCAGATATACTGTCACATTTTCCACATATTTCATCTTCATATTGTCAATATTGTTTTTCCATTTCTTTTTTTGCACATATCATGCATTTTATTCTTAATAATACTTTATAATACACTTTTTTTTCAATAGAATTTTTTCTTATATTTTTTTTTTTATTTCTATATCAATTATCATGCATTGCGGAAATCTTTCCCCGTGACCCTTCCTATTTTGGTATCCATTGTATATTAAATAGATAATATGCTATGGGGCTTAAATTTTCCTAATATTATTTTTAACACTAATTTCTTTTACATTTCGATAATGCAGATCAATGTGCAGTTTTATCAATTCTAATATAAATGAATTTGTGTAAAAGAAAGTATTTCAAATTAGCTCATGGTGATCAATCTAGTTAAATCTTGTTGTATCATCTAAAAATCAGTCACCTGTAGAAACAAATTTATTTGAAATTGAGCAGTACAGTCTTCGATATTCCTTTCATTTCATCGATTTTTTTCAAGAGATGATAAATAAATAGGATTGAACAACAGACAACGCCTCTATCAGTTTTTCTTCTTTATGTCTTTGTTATTGAACGTCATCAAAATTTTCATTAATTTTCGTATATGGAAAAAGGTAAATTTTGAAATTGAAACCCATAATCAGATTGATATTTATTAATTTCTTATTGGCTGCATTTGTTACACGGTAGGGAAGGTGTGGGTCATGGGTTAGGCGTTCCTCTATCTCTTTATATCCACTCGTTTGATCTAAAGTTTGAGCATTATCATACATCTTGCATATCACACATCTTTCAGTTATTCACGGTGTTCACCAAATGGTCTTAATATTTCATGTAGCTTTCAAAACATTTATTAAGAAGAGAAAAATCGGAAATTTGAGTGTAAATAATGATGTCAAAGCAATATATATATATATATACAAGTGCATGAACAATTACGTATTACATTTTCTAACAAAATATCTCGTTTTTTCTGTCATTAACTCTTATAAGGAAAAGTCTTAAATACAATAACATTGTTCTAGATTTGAAAAGGGAGTAAATAAAGGGTTTTAAGTGGTTGCTTATTTTTTGTTCAACATTTGCTCAAAACATGTATTTTATCGATGTCCCTATGTAGCTCAATTTATGTTAACGTTAATTTTACAGAAAGGTGAAATAAAATCTTTGCAGTAAAAACAAAATTACACTCCAATTTGATTTTGTCTTGCTCACCACAATGTAATTGTTTATTTATGAACAATTTATCCTTCGTAACCTTCTTACACCATGCATGGAACGACCACTTAGTTGAATTAAGATAATGTAAATAACAAATTTAATTATTCAGACCCTGCAAACAAACAATCATAACCAACGAACAATTTATGTTCGATTGGTTCGAAATCATGCAATATACACAGGCTATGAACCCTGTTTATTGAAAAGCGTAGTATCTGATGTCATTGCAATTTGGTTAATATTGTTCCTACAAAGGAATTTTGTATTCTATCAAAAAAAGGATTCAAATCCCAAATAAAAAAAAATCAACCCTTTTCTTTACTTTCCGCTTCTTTATCCTTAAATCTCACCCTTGTATTTCCTATAATAAAAACCAAATCCTTTCCTATAAAGTACATCACGACAATCAAACATTTTTCAAATCCTGTGATATGAAAGATAAATTATATGGTCGTTTGAATACATGGAATATATCATTAAAAGAATCCATAATGTTTTATTTGTATTATAATTTGACAGATTTTTTAATGCGTAAATAAATATTGATTTACATTTAATACACTTTCATCGAGAAGTCATTTTAATAGACGTATGAATTGCATTTAATGCTGATGCACGATACATTCACCTTATGACTTGTTTCTTGATGCCAAACATTGATAAAAGTATCGAGTATCTGTATTTAAGGAGGGTATCGATAGCTTGCAAATGGTCTTCATCTGACAAATTTACCATAACCGATCGTCATGACATATAAACTTTTGTTCAGTTTATGTAAAATTACAATGTGCTAAAGACTTATATATAAATGTAGGATCTATACTTTCTTCCTGTCAGAATCCAGAATTATTTGTTTTAGATATTAACGTTCTATCTGTCTGAATTCAAAACTATCTAAAATATAACTACGATACATTTGGCTGTTAAGATTTCTTATTTAACTAAGGATATATAATAAATCTTATATTTGTTTCTTCAAACTATTCTCAATAAACTAATCGCAAATAAAATCCTTATCAGTATTTTTAATTAGCAAAAACACAAACTAGTAGTTATTTACTCTTTTGTGTCATCACATGAAAGGTTAAAAGGGTATTTTTCGAAGTAAGCAAATGACGTCAAAATTCAACGCATGGATTAAGATGAATTCAGGCCAATCTGTAGTGCATGTATTTTGAAACAAGAACGCATGGGTTTTCTCCTCTTTTGGATTTGGCAGACTTAACTTTTGTTGCCATGCAATAAACAAAACCTTAGACTCAAGCCAATAAAACCATTGCCTCCTAAATTGTGATGTTGAAACGTTTAATACATTAATTACAATAAAGGTATTGAACCAACGAACTTAAGCTGGGTAGATCGAATTCATTTCGTTGTTATTATGTATCATTTTAACTTTTATGTGTCTACTTCTAAAATCCCATTTTTGCAAATGTAAACTGTATTTCCATATTTGCATGCACTTTCAATAATATCGTTAATTATAGTTTGTTAAATATCATATTTCGCCATTTAACCGGTTTTACTAAATCAATATTTTTACTACTGTTCACGTTAAGTTTTAAGAAAGGTATGCAACCAAATGTAGAAAAGCTAACTCTCAGCACAAACATATATTATTAAGACAAAATATCGACTTGAACAAACACTTACATATATAACACATTTCCTGTTGGATTTCGTCTTTCTATAACGATTATATTTTTGTATCCCACCTCAAATGTTCTATTTCTTAAAGATCACATTTCCCCTAGATACCCGACACTAAATTAAATTGTCGACCCAACCTTGTTGTCCTGTTTCTTAAAAATCTGTATTTCCTTTGTTTTATTCATAAAGACATTATCTTGAAGAGGACAGACTAAATCGGATGTTGATATCAGATTCCCAACAGATACTTTTTAGCCTGATAACTAAATAATTATTTACATGTGCCTTCATGATACACTTATCTTTCCTAATGCATATAATATATATTCATATATATACGTATATATATATATATTGTCACCTTCATGTAGACAAGGCTGCTCGGTGTTTACACTAGTGCAGGACGTGACCTTTGACCTATGTTGACATTTATATATTAATTGGAAAAAATGACAAAAACATCTTTTGGTATATAAAAGGAAAAGTTGTAAAAATGAAGATCATTGTCGGAATTCAATTGAACAAAAAGACAAAGGATATAGTATTACTGCGAGAGGTCAGGATTTGTCACAATAGATCAACAGTTCACTTGCCCGTAAATGCCGTGCCATGTGACCATGTCTATATAACTTTACAATTTGTTATATTTTTCATTCTACTGTTTAGGTTTTTTGTCTTGTGCCATGCAATCTCTCACAAAGTTCCAATACCTCTTCAAGTCGGAATGAGAAAAGTAAGCCTACCTGAGTATATATCTATATACATAGCCTTTACAGTGTAAACAGTGTATAATGCTTGGCTGTCACCCGTGCTTCTACCGTTGTGGTGTTGTAATTAATTAGCTTTTTAGCATGTCTTCATGATGGTGGTGATGATGACGAGGATGAATGGTGAACACTGCATGCAGAAGAACATCTAATGCTATTGAACATTGCAGAAAATACAGATTTACTAATTAATATATCAAAATATATTTATCAAATAAGATGGCAGGACATTTTTGCTTTATTTATAACTCTACATATTGTTACTGGAGGTTTGTATGTGATCTCATTTCCGGTTGGTATTATGATCCTGTTCTGATATTTCATCTCAGTGTTAAATATCATCTTTTAATTACTTTGATATAACAGAATCTGTGTATGTTTTAGCAAATGATAAACAACTGTTTGTGATGCTGTATAAACTTCTCATTGCAAACATGAATGCAATTTATCATTGCAACATTTTCAAATATGACACCATTTATTGGCATGTTATTGTTTTAGCAAATATAGTTGCTCTGTTTGAGACGTAATATTCAATTTGATCCTGAGTACTATTTAGTTGGTTAGAACAACTTAACTTAACTTATATTAATACAGTTACTACTTTCGTTTCGTTTATACAAACTCTTTTTCCCCTTTGGCAATTTGTCTCCAAATGCACATGTTTATGTAATCAGAGCATTTGGTTTTTATATAATTACGTCACAAGATGGTAAAGGGCAAGGTTAATGTTAATTCATAATTTTTATATTTTAATAAAACATTGAAATTAAATTATATTGCACTTTTAGAAATTTGTTTATAGAATAATATGTTTCAATTGGTTTACAGTTTCATTTAATGGAAAGTTGATTGAATATATCATAGACGTTTCGTCGATATCGTTACTGATTACACTACATGTATTTCATGTTTATATTTGCATTGAAGGGACAGAAATTTGTACTACACATTATGTCACAGTTGTAGAGCCACGATTGTCAACATCCCTATGTACTATCGGTTTATTTTATGTTGCAGTATACATAGTGTAGGTGTATGACTGATTATTAAATAGCAAACGCCTGTACAATAAAATCTCGTGTAATGCCCCCATTTTGCGAGCACAATTTTGACGTTATAAAGGGGTTCGGTGATGTATTTGGATAGACGTATAAAACAAAATGAAAAAGGGACCTTGAAATGTAGCTAGGGGCAATACTTCGAGGTTTTACTGTATATGCAGCTAGACTAGTCGTTATAATATATATGAATTTGCAGAGTCGTATGTGCACAATGTATGTAAAGTATCAAGATACACCTAAAGTGATAGCAAAAACCGTAATATAACCTCAGAACTAATAACACTAATGCATAATGTAAGCAAAATGCGGTTTTACTCGGAGACCATTGAACAGAAAGAAAAAGACCGGGTGCTCCAGAAAAATTAAAATCAGGATAGTGACAACGAAAACAAAAGACACGCTAATGAGCATAATAAAAACGGTCGATATTCTCACAAAGAAAGTTATCACGAGAACGACCAGTGTCTCTTCTATTTATACCTTGTGTTGTAAGTTTGTCTGTTTGCAATCAACATAACACACACATCTTGATACTATGGGTAAGTCCGTGAATATCGACTCACTTGACTTGTAAACACCTTCGGTAATGGATACAGGGAAATTACTGTCAAGAAAGGGAAAGTAAGCAGCCGGAAAAACAGCATCGTTCCCCTTAACTTACCGTTTAGTAATTAATCCCTGTTGGTCATGTTCTAAGTAAAGATCGATGTAAGCAGTTGATGTCGCCTGTGCTGATACGTTTTTCCCAAAAATATTTAGCCTCACATGAAATTAAAAACAAGGAATGGGTAACATTTCGTCCCGATGGGTATGGCAAAAAAATATGAAATATTTTGCAAACGCACTCAACAAAGATATTGTCAACCAGGAATTCAATTATTCTGGTTGTTTTTTACAGATGACACAATCTTCAAAAATGCCAGATATTTTATACTGTCCTTGCTCTTGACAGTTTGCTACTTGTAACGACTCTTCGGCCGTCCAAATTTGTCCCATAAATATGTGTATATACATATCCTGATAGTTGCCTGTGTGGTTTTCTTCACTATTCCTTGCTCTACATGTTCTGTGGCATCTGAAGAAAACAAAGGTCCTCTGTTGCGGTAGCAATCTCGTTCTGATTCCGTTCAGTATCTTTGCCTAAAATTAAGCCACCCTGAGGTTTAAATGGCTGATCTGGCTTTAGACTTGCTTGCCATATGGAGCAGTGATTGGCAAACATGGGGCTGAATTTTGTAAATATATGTCTGAATATAAATAATCTGCTAATAATTCAGTACCAGTCGGAATGAAATAGTCTGCCGCCTCAAATAAATAATACCTCTGCTTTTATTGAAGAATTTCTCTTCTGTTTTGAAAACGTATAAAAATCCCTCGAGATTTATCATTCTCTGTAGGCTAGCTCACAAGTGACTGATCTCTTAAATTTGAGTTTCATTGAAATGGGCTGAATTGAGGTGCAAGTAGCTGTCAATTGTTTACGTCTGTCTGTTTTTGATCTTGTGGGTGACCTTGATGAGTTACATGTGAACTGTCCTGTCAATGCATGTTGTTGTCATGGTTACCAGTGTGAGCAACACGCGTCCATTGCTGGTGTGGTCTGTTGCATGCCGGGTAATTGTGGTGGTAGATTAGAGGTCACTTTCACCGCCATGATCACGAGTAGCCTATACATGTAATGGTCACGATTTATAAACATTGAATACTATAACTTAAGTTATCGTTATTGAAGGGAAATGGAAATAACGGATGAGTCCTTCAAGACGCTCCAAGTCAGAGTAAAAATATCGAAATGGCATTATTGCCCCTGCGTCTATCATTTGATGAATCACATACAAAGTATGCTATTAGTATTAATGGACATTTTGAATGAAATGTAAATGTATCGTTATTTTAGTTTCTTCCCTAGTTGTTTATGGGTAAAATTGTGCTGCTGATTAAAGAGTTATGTCAATAATTCTTTTAACAATATATTAAAAAAATGTTTGTTTCTTACACAATTTTCTACACTTTGTGTTTCAGGCATTTTGCCTAATGCCTTTCAATCAATCGGATCCCGGAAAAATACGAAGGCCGACATCAAGCAAGAGTCGTGTACATAGCAACGAGGTGGAGCAGCTTCAGTAGGTCATTAAAGGCACCATACGGAGCTGCTTAGGGTCAAAGAGTGCAGCGATTAGCAGTCACAACATCACAAATAATGAGCTGAACAGAGTAACGTTTGGAAGAATGTTGACTGTTGAAGAAAGATATATATTCATGAAAAAATCATAAGTCAGCTAATTGAGGTTGAAAAAATGATTTTGTTTTAATGTACCAAAGAAAAGATTGTTCAACCCATCGACTTGTTGACAGCGTACG
The DNA here is from genome assembly GCF_002113885.1 of Mizuhopecten yessoensis. Taxonomy (NCBI): domain Eukaryota; kingdom Metazoa; phylum Mollusca; class Bivalvia; order Pectinida; family Pectinidae; genus Mizuhopecten; species Mizuhopecten yessoensis. Next base: position 1,282,807 of record NW_018408915.1, read on the forward strand.
CATTTCACTTCTTAATACTCAGTCGCAATCCTTCGGTTTTAAACGTTCTGTATGATTATGATAAGGTTGAACTGCTTTGTTCTTTATCATGAAGTGCAATATGTAATTTTTCATGTTAGAAGTGGAACATTGATTTTAAAAACTCTATGGTCAATTGAGATTGTTTGATATACCGTTACCCTATCTTAGAAATAATATAACATGAAAAACATCACCGATCCGGAAACTTTGTTTTACGAATTACACATTCGCTATATTCCATATGTAATATTGCTTGGTAGACCTATTGTGTACAAACGTGTCAAAAAGAAAGCAATTCATGAAACTATTAAGCTATTTTTACGACACGACAAGTTTTTGACAAGTTTTTTTTTTAAAAAGCAGAAGAATGAAAAAAACATATTATGGGAGTTTAAATGTAAATGATATTAAAAATACATGTATAGAAAATGAGATTATTTAAACAACACACATTTTCCAGTATTCAATTTTTCCCAATGGAAAAATTTGGTTTAACAGGAAGATTTTTCATGAAACATTGATATGTTTTAGTACAAAAGATGAAATAAAAAAAATTGTCTCAGAGGTTTTTTTTATCACTTTGTTGATATGCAATAATATTTGTTAAGATTGGTAAATATGAATATTTAGGTATTACATTTTTCTTTAAAGATAGCTGCATAATTTTCAAGAATTTTTTAAATATTAAAGATAGAATGTTTGATATTTCTGTGATACCAATAAGTGCTAAATGTAAAATCGAATCCGTATATATCTAATCAAAACATTACTCCATATGTTTTTGATAAATCTGGATTTCATCATATATCATAATGATGATAATGATAATAATGATATATGATTTTTTTTGCAAGATCAGTTTGCGATGATATGTTGTTGTTTTTTTACAATTTTACTGAACATCAAGAAAGGAAATCGCAAATCAAGTTAAACTTGCTTTACTGTTTCAAAATCCGCTCTGTTAGGTGTGGTCGGACGGCTGTGTTAAATCCGTATTTCTCTACAAAAAGTGTTTCCTCTCCTCTTTAATATATTTATTTTTTATTCTTTTATGTGTTTTTTTTTATTTAACTAAGCCACATTAATAAACGCAATAGCAAAGAAACTATCGGCTCTATTTTCAGCAGTTAGAAAACGCCCTTCATATTACACAAGGTGTTATTTTTTGTTATGCTTGAGGAGAGTTACTGATGTTTAATTACAAAACCACGTGGTAACTATAACAGTGTTATGATGAGATTTTAGGTAGTGCGTTGAATATTCTTTCTCTATACACTTGTTAATAAGCTGATATTTCATACTGTATAGCACGCTGGACTGTGTTATTTATTTTGTCAAATATTTTGCTTGGCATTTTCACATTGACTCATTGTTTATTTGTTGATGTGTTTCGAATGTATTATGGGCGTGTTCATACCATCCAATGAGAACTCAGATGATAAACTTAGATTGTGACAACGTAGTGGATTGGCTCTCCCAAGTCAAAGGTCATATGCAAATGTTGTTTTTTATTATGTATATCTATTTCCTGACTAGAAAAACAAACAAAATGTGTACTATTTTCAATGTGTGATAATGAAACATATTTATATTCAGTACAGTGTTAAGTTTCACCTGGGTAAAAGGGTGTTGTTCCTAGGGCAATTTATTAATTTCATGAATTTTCCGTTATCAGAATCTACGAAACAAAATTGACTTCTGAAATAGTATTTGATCCATTTGGGAACCAATTAAGAATTAAGTTAAACAAAAACTTATTTTACATGTAACATGATCATTCTATTTTCCTTGCATTATGTTTTGGCATGAACCAGAATGTGCAGTTAACTCGTATGCTTATTTTTCGGAGGAGTTTGGTTGACTTATAGCCTGTATTGTACAAATATTACACAGATATTTGATGGGAATATTGTACATACATCCTAGACACTGATGTGCAAAACTCCGCCGGCTAAATGGTCAAAATGTTTTCGTATCATTCCTTAAATATCTACGACTTTGCTCATGGTAATCAATATCAAATTGTAACCAATTCGATTCACTTTTACAAGTGTTTGAGGAAGTATCCCTGTGTTTGATCCATGTTTCTACTTGGTACCGATCTTTACCAATTTTTTCTACCTAAAATTTAAAATAAGTTCGCAAATAGCACAACTTGGCCACTGCTATTTGAATTTCTGTCGTTTTTAAACAAATATATTTTGCTTTTAATCATCTGCATCGAATATTTGTAGTTTGTTCTCATCCGTATAAACAATTCCCTAAGTATCAACGCAACATACCTAGCTGCGCAAATGGTTAGCATCATACAGGGAAGTAAACTTGCGAGAGACCGGCGTTATGCGCCGACTCTATTGTACTATCTTTAAGCAGTTGAAGTTCTATACAACACCGATCATAACCTTGAATAATTGTATTGTGATGATATCTGTGATATTTTTGCCCCATGGTTTACATTTATTTTTCTAAAATAAAATGTTGTGTTACGATAGAGAATACGTCTTAATATATTAATATTGTACAAAATTGTTGACTTCCTGTTTGTAACATGTTAGGAGTTTTTTAATCTGGATAATTTTTACGTTGTATCGAGAGCTTGTCGATATGGAATTATTGAGTAGACATTCTATGTTTTTCAATATACTAGATATTATATACTAAAAATACTACAGTCTTGTAACTATCGCCTACATTCCCATCCTGAATATAGATATAATTAAAATATGTAGAAAATCTGTAAACACCGTCGGATGTCTTCGGGAATTTCCGGAAGAGACGGAGAACTTTTCTATGCTTGCCGGAAAGGCCCGAATATGTCCGATTGTATACAATTTATGTTAAAGAATAGACTTAAAACTACTGTATACATAGTAATACTTGCGACAAAATTATTTCCCATGTTTTTGCGGTACGACAGTAACTCAAAAATCTAGAAAATTGCAAATTCAACCGGTTAGTTCGAGAGAGTAATACTGCGAGAATTTTAACGCTTAATACTGTACATTGAAAGTTTAAATAATTTTGTTTTTGTATTTAGAAATGATTTACTTTACTTACCGCTTGCAGATTGACGTCAGCTTAACTACCCTGTAGTATGTGTCTTGCTTATCCAATCGGTAATCGTTTTATAGGTGTGTTTTCCTTTATGGTTGATAAGTAATAAAAAAATGTCATAGAATTTGATGTTAATTTATTGTTATTTAAAATCCCAAACGGTTCATTTGCAGTTTTGATAAATGTGATTTTTTTTTATGCATGTAAAATAAATTTCGCTCATTTTACCATCACTGGTGTATTTGCTTAACTTCAGTATATCATTTTCATGTTATCGTGATTTTTTAAATATATGTTTTTAGTTAGGGAAATACGAAGATGCGACCTTATCTATATAACCACAGACTATACATAATTACAATTTTCCAGCGCGTTCTGTATACATTGTATATGTAAACGCCCGAGAACATTTAGTCATGATTGAATCATTGTGTCAAATGCATACTCCAGGAAAAATGTTCACAAAAATTATAGGATATACAGTATCTGATATCATTGATGAGCAAAAACATCAAATTATGTGTTTTATGTCCTTCGCAACTTTGTATGACGTACACTGATGTTTTTTAACGATTGATTAATTACTCGGTTCATCTAGTCAATTTCCTGTACAAAAACAAACTAACCATGGTACAAAATTTTTTTTTTGTTCAATCTGTTTCTCAAATTTAAAAGGGGAGGTAACTGACATTACAGAAGGGAGGGAGGTAACTATTTTGAATTTTAGTGACATTTTCTTTGCAAACGTAACTGATTATCTTGATATTTTTTTGTAAGTGGATAAGTTCAATTATAACTGTGTTGTATTTTTGATAGCAAACCTGTAGTATATTTTTGCAAACGTTTTTATAAGTTCTGGTTTTGAAGTTATTTGTCTGATTTCCGCGTCTTTTTCCGAGAAATGTTCGGGATTTAGTTTGGGTAGTTATAAAACCGGCGATGGCGAAGAAATTCAATTTTGTTCTGTAAGGATATCAGTTATAAACACTGACTGTTGTAATTTTTTATATTATATTTGAAATTCACAAGCTATGTGTAACCGTGCGTATTTCTGAAATAAATGATACTTTTATACTTACATATGTGTCTATTTTAATTGATCTTGATGGAATAACATTTGGTGAGTTGGGGAGGGGGATTAAAGTATTAATTAGGGTAGAGGAAGTTGTTTTATTCATTGAATGCACCCATGTCATATGTTTGTTTATCATATAATATGTACTGTGTTTATCCAGTGATCATACCCATGCAATATGACCTATCAACCCTGGGATTGGTGGAACATTTCAATTGTTTCAATTGTGACGTGCACGCCTTCCAAGGTTGCATGAAAATTGTCGTTTTACACGAATAAATGTCACAAATCTTGAGTCTGTGATAAAAAATATCTTACACTTGTTTTCATTTCATATGAAATTTATGAAACTTGTCACGAATGTTTCATTTTAGCTCGCCAGAGGCTCGCTAAATTGAAAAATTCTTAAACTCGTGTCATAAATCTCGTATTAAATGGAAACTCATGTGAGATCCTACATGACCTATTACGACGTCATCAAATGATTGTGACATGACGTCACATAATTCAAAATTAAGTCCCAATAGACAAAATGGCTGTAGAGCCAACATATCGGAATTCGAGACTTCCGGAATGATCAAGGAAAACTGTACTTTTAAGCAATATCCCCCCAAAAGTTATTTTTAATTTATAATAATCAGTCATAATGTTGGATGATAATGGAGAACGCAGAGAAATCCACGTAGTTGGGCTATATACTCGTTCTTTTCCATGTTAGGTCGGGGAATCCGGCTATCTTAATGTAGTCCGCTAAAACTGACCTTAATCGCAGGCTCAAAAATTCTGATCGGTCGCCTGTTTATGGTCAGCTATCGACTGCTCTTTAAAATGCGGGGATTGTCTTCGAAATCTGGCGACAGCGATTGTGAGAGTTATACATGTTTGTCAGAGAAAATAATCATACCTTTATTTCAGTTGATTCATTTCTCACTCCCTTGACTAGATGGCATGTCCGTACTCGATACAATATGGACTCTACATCGTTTTATTAAAATGAAGTGCTTTCGACTGCTCACATCGACAGCCATCTTGCGTACATCAATATGTATTGGCCAATCAGAATTTCTTCCGTCAAATCGACTTGTTGACAACAAAAACACGTGTACCAGTTTACCTTTTCCTCGCAATCGAGTTGTTTTCGTAATATAATGCTGACAAATGCTAAGAATATCAGAGTAATTTTGTTATTACTAATTATTGTGATAAATATATACCAATCAAACGAGCTTATTAGTTTGTGTCTGCTAAAAGATCACTGCGTAACCAATGTTTACATTTGATTATTTTCTCTGACAAACATGTATAACTCTCACAATCGCTGTCGCCAGATTTCGAAGACAATCCCCGCATTTTAAAGAGCAGTCGATAGCTGACCATAAACAGGCGACCGATCAGAATTTTTGAGCCTGCGATTATGGTCAGTTTTAGCGGACTAATCTTAATGATAAATGAGTGCGCTATCCACTGTGCCAGCCGAGTGCGCTATCCACTGCGCCACCCGATCAGCCTCAAACAGGATTTCGTGAGTGCGTGCGTGTGAGTGGGAAGAAAGCGTCCCAACCCCACCCCACCCCTGTCAGCCCTCGCATTAACGAAAGGTAAATTATAAACTTTTCTATAGCGACTTTTATTTCAGCAGACCCGTGTCCAAAATGGAAGGTATTTCGCCATGGATATTCAATCCATCCACCGTTCATTGCTCTTTATTAATATTATGTTCATTTTAAGAAGACGTTTCATTGCAGTGATATAGAATTTTACAACAAATATCGGATTCCCACATATCTGCGGTCCCTTACTGTACCCAAAATCAAGGGGATTTTACACGATGACTTGTGTTCGTGTTGACATATTTTTGGAGATTCTTTAGGCAAACAACCAAATCGAATCATTGTGCTTTATTAGCATTTTGACACATTTACACTGAACTGATATATACATGTACTATCCGTAAGACCTAATCAGCAATGTTAATGTTCATGATCTGCCTTCGTAAAAAACGAAAATCGAAATGTCCTGTAGGAGTTGTCGCTCTTTAATCATGACTACAACGTAAACGCTCCCAGTCGGAAACCTCTCGGGCTTTTTCCGATATATTTTCTTCTTGCAATACCGAATGGTTCCGATTAATGATCACATTGTCATGCAGTCTCGCGACGTGACAGATACTGGTACGTAAGTATTATAATGTTTAAAAACAAATGTGAAAACAACATTTATAGAAAACTGTCTGAAATATTAGCTATGTGTTACAGCTGCACAGTAAAACATAGTACTTGATTCAACTTTACCGGGATATACTCATAATGCATGAATATTTACTATCCACTTTTTACCAGGATCTTGGTTAGTCAAAACACGATATATCATGGTGATACAAGACATTGCACGGTGATACAAGGCATTACATGGTGACACAAGACATAACATGGTGATACAAAACATAACATGGTGATACACGACATAACATGGTGATACACGACATAACATGGTGATACAAAACATAACATGGTGATACAAGACATTACATGGTGATACAAAACATAACATGGTGATACAAGACATAACATGGTGATACAAGACATAACATGGTGATACAAGACATAACATGGTGATACAAGACATAACATGGTGATACAAGACATAACATGGTGATACAAGACATAACATGGTGATACAAGACATAACATGGTGATACAAGACATAACATGGTGATACAAGACATAACATGGTGATACAAGACATAACATGGTGATACAAGACATAACATGGTGATACAAGACATAACATGGTGATACAAGACATAACATGGTGATACAAGACATAACATGGTGATACAAGACATAACATGGTGATACAAGACATAACATGGTGATACAAGACATAACATGGTGATACAAGACATAACATGGTGATACAAGACATAACATGGTGATACAAGACATAACATGGTGATACAAGACATAACATGGTGATACAAGACATAACATGGTGATACAAGACATAACATGGTGATACAAGACATAACATGGTGATACAAGACATAACATGGTGATACAAGACATAACATGGTGATACAAGACATAACATGGTGATACAAGACATAACATGGTGATACAAGACATAACATGGTGATACAAGACATAACATGGTGATACAAGACATAACATGGTGATACAAGACATAACATGGTGATACAAGACATAACATGGTGATACAAGACATAACATGGTGATACAAGACATAACATGGTGATACAAGACATAACATGGTGATACAAGACATAACATGGTGATACAAGACATAACATGGTGATACAAGACATAACATGGTGATACAAGACATAACATGGTGATACAAGACATAACATGGTGATACAAGACATAACATGGTGATACAAGACATAACATGGTGATACAAGACATAACATGGTGATACAAGACATAACATGGTGATACAAGACATAACATGGTGATACAAGACATAACATGGTGATACAAGACATAACATGGTGATACAAGACATAACATGGTGATACAAGACATAACATGGTGATACAAGACATAACATGGTGATACAAGACATAACATGGTGATACAAGACATAACATGGTGATACAAGACATAACATGGTGATACAAGACATAACATGGTGATACAAGACATAACATGGTGATACAAGACATAACATGGTGATACAAGACATAACATGGTGATACAAGACATAACATGGTGATACAAGACATAACATGGTGATACAAGACATAACATGGTGATACAAGACATAACATGGTGATACAAGACATAACATGGTGATACAAGACATAACATGGTGATACAAGACATAACATGGTGATACAAGACATAACATGGTGATACAAGACATAACATGGTGATACAAGACATAACATGGTGATACAAGACATAACATGGTGATACAAGACATAACATGGTGATACAAGACATAACATGGTGATACAAGACATAACATGGTGATACAAGACATAACATGGTGATACAAGACATAACATGGTGATACAAGACATAACATGGTGATACAAGACATAACATGGTGATACAAGACATAACATGGTGATACAAGACATAACATGGTGATACAAGACATAACATGGTGATACAAGACATAACATGGTGATACAAGACATAACATGGTGATACAAGACATAACATGGTGATACAAGACATAACATGGTGATACAAGACATAACATGGTGATACAAGACATAACATGGTGATACAAGACATAACATGGTGATACAAGACATAACATGGTGATACAAGACATAACATGGTGATACAAGACATAACATGGTGATACAAGACATAACATGGTGATACAAGACATAACATGGTGATACAAGACATAACATGGTGATACAAGACATAACATGGTGATACAAGACATAACATGGTGATACAAGACATAACATGGTGATACAAGACATAACATGGTGATACAAGACATAACATGGTGATACAAGACATAACATGGTGATACAAGACATAACATGGTGATACAAGACATAACATGGTGATACAAGACATAACATGGTGATACAAGACATAACATGGTGATACAAGACATAACATGGTGATACAAGACATAACATGGTGATACAAGACATAACATGGTGATACAAGACATAACATGGTGATACAAGACATAACATGGTGATACAAGACATAACATGGTGATACAAGACATAACATGGTGATACAAGACATAACATGGTGATACAAGACATAACATGGTGATACAAGACATAACATGGTGATACAAGACATAACATGGTGATACAAGACATAACATGGTGATACAAGACATAACATGGTGATACAAGACATAACATGGTGATACAAGACATAACATGGTGATACAAGACATAACATGGTGATACAAGACATAACATGGTGATACAAGACATAACATGGTGATACAAGACATAACATGGTGATACAAGACATAACATGGTGATACAAGACATAACATGGTGATACAAGACATAACATGGTGATACAAGACATAACATGGTGATACAAGACATAACATGGTGATACAAGACATAACATGGTGATACAAGACATAACATGGTGATACAAGACATAACATGGTGATACAAGACATAACATGGTGATACAAGACATAACATGGTGATACAAGACATAACATGGTGATACAAGACATAACATGGTGATACAAGACATAACATGGTGATACAAGACATAACATGGTGATACAAGACATAACATGGTGATACAAGACATAACATGGTGATACAAAACATAACATGGTGATACAAGACATAACATGGTGATACAAGACATAACATGGTGATACAAGACATAACATGGTGATACAAGACATAACATGGTGATACAAGACATAACATGGTGATACAAGACATAACATGGTGATACAAGACATAACATGGTGATACAAGACATAACATGGTGATACAAGACATAACATGGTGATACAAGACATAACATGGTGATACAAGACATAACATGGTGATACAAGACATAACATGGTGATACAAGACATAACATGGTGATACAAGACATAACATGGTGATACAAGACATAACATGGTGATACAAGACATAACATGGTGATACAAGACATAACATGGTGATACAAGACATAACATGGTGATACAAGACATAACATGGTGATACAAGACATAACATGGTGATACAAGACATAACATGGTGATACAAGACATAACATGGTGATACAAGACATAACATGGTGATACAAGACATAACATGGTGATACAAGACATAACATGGTGATACAAGACATAACATGGTGATACAAGACATAACATGGTGATACAAGACATAACATGGTGATACAAGACATAACATGGTGATACAAGACATAACATGGTGATACAAGACATAACATGGTGATACAAGACATAACATGGTGATACAAGACATAACATGGTGATACAAGACATAACATGGTGATACAAGACATAACATGGTGATACAAGACATAACATGGTGATACAAGACATAACATGGTGATACAAGACATAACATGGTGATACAAGACATAACATGGTGATACAAGACATAACATGGTGATACAAGACATAACATGGTGATACAAGACATAACATGGTGATACAAGACATAACATGGTGATACAAGACATAACATGGTGATACAAGACATAACATGGTGATACAAGACATAACATGGTGATACAAGACATAACATGGTGATACAAGACATAACATGGTGATACAAGACATAACATGGTGATACAAGACATAACATGGTGATACAAGACATAACATGGTGATACAAGACATAACATGGTGATACAAGACATAACATGGTGATACAAGACATAACATGGTGATACAAGACATAACATGGTGATACAAGACATAACATGGTGATACAAGACATAACATGGTGATACAAGACATAACATGGTGATACAAGACATAACATGGTGATACAAGACATAACATGGTGATACAAGACATAACATGGTGATACAAGACATAACATGGTGATACACGACATAACATGGTGATACAAGACATAACATGGTGATACAAGAAATTACATGGTGATACAAGACATTACATGGTGATACACGACATAACATGGTGATACACGACATAACATGGTGATACAAGACATAACATGGTGATACACGACATTACACAGTGATACAAGACAGTAAACGGTGATACACGACATTACACAGTGATACAAGACATTACATGGTGATACAAGACATGACATGGTGATATACGTCATTACATGGTGCTACAAGACATGACATGGTGATACAAGACATTACACGGTGATACAAGACATTACACGGTGATACAGGACATGACACGGTGATACAAGACATAACATGGTGATACAAGACATTACATGGCGATACAAGACATTACATGGTGATACAAGACATGACATGGTGATACAAGACATGACATGGTGATACAAGACATTACACGGTGATACAAGACATTACACGGTGATACAAGACATTTCATAGTGATACTCGTCATTACATGGTGATACAAGACATTACATAGTGATACACGTCATTACATAGTGATACACGTCATTACATGGAGCTACAAGAAATTACATGGTGATACAAGACATTACATGGTGATACACGACATTACATGGCGATACAAGACATAACATGGTGATACAAGACATTACACGGTGATACAAGACATAACATGGCGATACAAGACATTACACGGTGATACAAGACATTACACGGTGATACAGTACATTACACGGTGATACAAGACATAACATGGCGATACAAGACATTACACGGTGATACAAGACATTACACGGTGATACAAGACATAACATGGTGATACACGACTTTACATGGTGACACAAGACATTACATGGTGATACAAGACATGACATGGTGATACACGTCATTACATGGTGATACAAGACATAACATGGTGATACACGACGTTACATGGTGACACAAGACATTACACGGTGATACAAGACATTACATGATGATACACGACATTGTAATGAGCAATTTTAGTGTTTACCTGTCGATTGCTGTGACTTTAAAGGTTATTTACCCTCAAAAACAGGATCGTATCCAAAACAATTATTTTTATAGTATAATAGTTGTGTAAAAACTGAGTTTGATATTTGACGGGGTCCCTTCGTAACGTTTATGACCCAGAAAGCCCGAAAGCATATTGCCTGGTTTATAAATACACCCATACAATATGATTATAACATATTTCTGTCATGTTTAATTGAACAATTATGTTTTTAAACGGCGATAAACCTTTTTTATTAACCCGGAAAAGAATATTGTCATTTTTATGTTGACGGCGTTACGTGTCTGACGGGTCTCTGTATTACATGTAACTGTATCAGTGATGAAATTGTTTCATTAAGGATCCTTGCTCCCTACTCGCAAAGCACAAGAGAAGTCCACCGTCAACTAATTTATATTTATAATTCCGCTTCGAACGAAGTCCGGCCAATATTCGCTTTGTTTGTCGGTCCAACCTTCAAATGTAACTTTGGTTTCCGGGGCATATTTCAGCCACTGTTTTTATGGACACCATGGGAAAGTGGTGTGTTACATTCTAAAACCAAGTAACAATGACCTTAATGTAACCTTTAACCATGACCTGAAATAATAAAATATCGTATAATACATGTTTCGGAAGCATATTGCAGCCACTGTTTAATGAGTGGGCTTCATAAGTTGTAGATTTGCGGCAAACGGGGGTTATCTGCAAAGTCTTCGTTCGAGTTTCTCTTAACATAGAGTAACCTCCCCTTATTTTTGACTTGGTAAAACTGTAGTGGAACAGGGCCAGGAACGAATCGCTGATTAGGACGCTCAGTCGGTTAGAGTGGCTAGCTACACTGTGATCAGGGTTCGAATCTTCATCTGGCTCTGTTTTTTTTTTTTTTTTTTTTTGCTTACAGAACATACGTTTATGTTGCTGTTGTTGTTATTTTCATTATTTCGTCATTCTTTTTTTTTTCTTGAAAGTTCCACGGGGTATAAGTAATAAGAAGATGTATAGAGATCCTTAATACTTAATATTTCTTGCGTTGGTAATATAGTTATTATTTCGAATCCAATCTCATTCGGATATGGAATTCAAGATATTTTTTTAGATATAGATTAATATACGATATTCCGATTATTCATATTTAATTTTTATATCTAATGGATTTTTTAACGACTTTGCCGCGTCAACATACATGTACATTGTACCTGTAGCTCTGTCTGCCTACTGTCAAGATGACCGATCGATGTGGCCGAAAGGAGCATTATATGCAAAAATCATGATTATGGCTCCAGGTATGGAATGATACATGTGTATCTCGGCCTTTGTGTACTGTTTTTATAGCACTTTAAACGTTGTTGTTCTGCGTCCATGTCTGTACTGTGATGTACAGTAGAGCCTCTACTAAGAGTTGTCGTTCCTTCCACTTAACCTTCACCAATCGGCAAACTTCGGATGACTCCGCTACGCTCTGAGCCACCCGAGAAATTCCGGGCGTTACCTTCACCGCTGTCGGAAAATCCGTCGGCACTCTCCGTGTTTCTCGTCTACGGAAAGTGCCCACGGCTACATGTCGTTATCCATGGCAAAACGTTTTTTTGACATTTCTCAGTCATTTTGTAAAGTACAATGTAGAAGACACAGATTTTATCTTCATCTTAGTTAAATGTATGCTTTCTTTGATGTTAATAAACAATTCAATATTTTCATGATTTTTTAAGATCTCAATAACCGCGGAATCTTTCACAACAAAGCGGAGTTATGCAATATACTGAGGCTGGTAGTGACAGATATAGATTGTTCTGCCTAGAATCCCGACATTTTGTCGTTGACAACTTGTCCCAAAGAATTTGTCTAAGGACCCCTGTCCCACAGCATGCAACGCGTTAGATAATTCTACATCTTCTTAATTTGGCTGTAAGTTAAAGAGTACCTGGTACTACCACCATGTTAAACTATATCATTACCGTTGTCACTATTTTGAGATATTTGTTCAAGTCTTTTTTAAAAAGACGTTTTCAATAAAAAAAAAAAATCTCTGTTTACACAAGTAATTTTGTTTCGTTTTTTTTTTCTGCTAATGGAAATTTAAAGAGACATTAATAAATCAGTGAATTTTCTGCAGACATTGTAACAGATCAATTTTTTTCTATACTTTCGTTTCTAACCCCGTTTCTACGACTTACTTTGCATTCGTGACTTTTTTGACACAGCCCTACCGTTGCCAATTTTTTCTACCGTGGGGCCCTGTTATGGCAATGGGTCGTTAAGACATAATTTAATAACAATATGTTTTGCCTTTGAACTTGGTAATATTTACCACTAACGTACATATAATGCTGATTAATGTCTTCGTCAATTACTACAATTGATTTTAATTTGATACCTCTCGGAATTTCTTAATTGATTAAATAAATATGAATTTTAAGTATCCTTGTCCCACCGCAGCATACTGAAGAATTCAACATATAGTTACCACCACTTAATTTCATGTGTACGCCCCCGCCATACAATGGGGGGGGGGGGGGGGGGGGGGGGCATATATTGTTGCCCATGTCCGTCCTGTCCCGTCCCGTCGCGTCGCGTCCCGATTCAATGTAAACACTTAGCAACTCCATTCTTTCACAGATTTTGGTCAAACTTTATACAAATGTCAAGTATGAGTATACTTCGGACATCGTTGTGTTTCAGGGTTCCAAGGTCAAAGGCCAAGGTTACACTTGCTATATATAGAAAATCATTATCTGATTCAATTTCAACACTTAGCAACTTCATTCAATATGTTATGGAGATGGTAATAACATACAGAAAAAAAACCATATGAATATTAAAATCAACTTATCAACTTTAAGTGTAGTACCACCTTGTGTGTGTGCATGTTTCAGGGTATCAAGATCAAAGTGGTTGTAACTTTTTATAGAACACTGAAACTAATTTCACATGGCAGCAGGGGCATTTATGTCTTGTTTTAGTCTAGTTTTATATAACTGTAGCATGACTGAGCCGGGGTACTACCGTCTACCAGGTAATTCAGTTGGTTAGCGCTAAAACACAAAACTGTTGTTGACGTTTTTATATTTATTTCATCTTTAATTGTTTTATCGTAAGCTTTTTTCATGGACAAATAGCAATGCATAGTTAAGAGTTTTTGGCAGTGGTACGGGGATCCTTAAAAAAAGTCTAGCCATAGTGACGGAAAAAAGTATCCTGTAATTAATAGTAATGAAGTGGTGCGGGGCACGTGCTACCTTATGTTTTCACGTTTAGGTCAGTTATGGTCAAAATGCTGCAGTTCAGATCACACGAATTTATAGGTGTATGTGTCTTTATAACAAGAACATGCATGTTACACGACATTTTTGTGACCTTGACTTTGACCCTTACCCATGTGACCTTGCTTTCATTCTTAAGTGTGGGAGCGGGACATTGTGTGTCATACACAGACACATGTCTTGCTATTGGTAGAGTGGTTATTACTTATTTGTAGACTTTAATGTAAAAAAACGTCACCGTATGATAATGTGGTTGGTAACATCCAAAAACAATACACCCTTAGCTTTCTGCTCGGGGATTGAGAGAAGCATGTACATGCTGCATGTATTGCTCACGTTTCATGTTGTATGTTTTGGGATTCGCTTTCGTGTCATTTATAAGTCTGCTGCACCCATTGCAAAATTTGGGATCTTTATAATTTGTCTCTACCTCTAGCTAAATTTTGTTTCCTAGCTCTTTGCTTGGTAATACCTCAATTTTGGTTTTAGATTTTAACGTTCGCCCTGGTGAGAAAGGCAATGGGTTCTGTTCCTAGCTTTGACATACATGTATGTGTATCAAAGTCCATATAAGAGTGGTCTGAGTGGTAGTTGTTATTTCCTGTTTAACGTTCAGCATTTAAGGTAATGTGACCAGGTGAAATACTTGAGTGCCTTCGGCATGGTATTTCAGTGAGGTAGCACTCTAAAGTCGGCATCAGATCCGCGCTATCGCATGGAGGCAAGCACACCAATATACCTGCGTTTTCCAGCTTATATTAATCACTTTTCTTTGCCCGAATGAAAGCACGCGGAGGGTCTAATTGTGGGAGGAAACTCGAATACCCGGAGCAATCCAACGTGGTCGGGCAGGTGACCTAATACCTTTTCACCTCCGATCGCGGAATCGAACTCCGGTCGTCTTCGTGAAAGGCAAGTGCTCTCTCCACTTCGCCACCCGACCAACGATTGCAGTTCAATTAGAATGGTTTGAAACCGGAAACTAAAAAAGCCTATCGCAGAATCCATCTATGGATGGTTTTATAAAAAAAAAATAGATGTCAGCAAAATTTGGACTATGTCCGTCTATTCCTGCGGGCATCATTACCACCAAACAGCTAAAGTGACCTTTAACAGAGGTCCCTCGGGTCGCTGCACGTTTCTAATTTTGTGACATTTTTTCCATATTTTGCTAGATAAAGATACGATTAACACAATTTACGCAAATCTAATACGTGTTACTGTCAGATACGTTCATCTAAATATAATCTGTCAAACCATTTATTCTAATTCCGATCCCGTATCTCTGTCAACAGTGTCGTTGACACGGGGGCGTTAAGTTCGAAACAACAGACGGCCAGAGGCAAGCACTCCATTCACCCCTTTACCCATCGACAATCATCGATCTCGCAAGCAGGTACATGTAATTGAAGGTACTGTAATACAATAAAAATCCCACGATAGTGTCATTTTATAACCAAAATAAGGACGTTATTCCCCATTAATCAATCAATATGTACGACAGAAGTTGAGCAAGGTTTTGATTAACGTAATATGTACTCCAGTTTTAATAGCATTCAAACTGTCAAAACAATGAAAGTGTTATCATTTTCAAAATTAGTGTCAAAAGCTAGTGATTCAAATGCTTACACATGGGAATATGTGAGAGAAAAAATAAAAAGAATAAGGGTCCCTTGCATATTTTCTTTTGCTTATTTGATACAAAAACTGGGTTAAAGGGACCACTGAAAAAATGAAAAAAGAAAGTTTTCTGTTTTTTTAAATAGTTGTATCAGAAAGGATATTGAAGTAATGATTATTTATATTTTACGATCGATCCGGAGAGGAAGTTTTGCGGAGTGTCGGATCCGGATTATTAAGTAAACATTAATCCGGTTTCGCCGGCGATGTTATTCCGAGTTCTTATCTAATTTGGATTACCAGATCTTAAGCTAAGTTTATTATACCGGTACAGGATCATTTAAGATCCTCTACACCGGACTCAAATATACAATAATAGCAATACATTAAATAAATAAATTGTGACAACTGTTCCAATTTCTATTGAATTTCGGACTTACAATTATATAAAAAAAAATAAAAAAAATCCAAATACTTATTTAATCTGTTTTTGAAAGAATTAACTGTTGGTGCCGAGTCAAAACGTTTTTTTCCCTGATATCCAGTTTATAATGCTGTAGAAACATCTTTTTCGAAGGTCTTCTTGTCTCCTGTCTTTGGACCTTGTCCCCTGTCTTTGGACCTTGTCCCCTGTCTTTGAACCTTGTCCCCTGTCTTTGGACCTTGTCCCCTGTCTTTGGACCTTGTCGTTCCAGCGTTTAAGAAAACCCGCTGCCTTGCTATCACAGATATTGCTCGTTAGTCTAAATGCTTCGATCATAGTCCACCTGATCCTTCTGAAGGCCAGTGTTGGTTATTTCAGATGGCCAATGAACTTGGTGGCCTTAATTCTAAGCAAATAGTAGTTTTCGAGGTAAGGGCGTATGGATAGCCATTAGAAATAGATAGTAAGGAATCATCTATTCAAGATTTAGTTGTTGCCGATGCAGAAAGCTGAACAAAGCTAACATTTGCTGCACCATATGGCCCATCCTCGCTAGCCAAGGGTTAGTGAAGAGTAGGTAGATCGTACCGGATCGTAACCCTTGGCTAGCGAGGATGCATATGGCTATTTTGTCCATTTAGGATTCATCAGTGATACTTAAGGTCAAAATGATGAAAAGTCTTGGTCTGAAATGTTCCGAAACACATGTAAAAAATACCTCGAAAGGGAAAAGATGTCTTATAAAATCCTTTTGTTGCGTTATTTAAAATCTTTAACTTAAAGCTGTCACTGCCAGTTAAAAAGCTTTCAATTGAGATTTTTTTTTAAAGTTTATTTTCTGGTTTTGAGATGTTCCCCAATGGCTGTTTCTTCCAGCTTTCGCATCTAAGGAAGCGCTAATATTTTAGTTTGTACTTGCTTGGTAACGAGTAAGGTTCTCCCTGGGTATAAAAAGCGCATTACCCGTCAAGCCGGTTATCATTTGTTCAACATCTGCGCAAGGTGACACTACCATAAATACATCACTTTCAAGATTTCGAACCAACATGTTTTCTCAGAACAGTTGAATGAAATCGAAATGGCAGACATCAAAAATATAATTTATCTAAAGAAAATTGGAAATATTGGTAAAATACGACCAATTACAGTATCGTATGTACATTCAAAGCTTAAGCTTTTCAGATGAAAGCATTTTAGGTGAAAGATAGGAATGCCATATATATATATAAACTTTATGTCGTTTTAAAAAAGTATGTAACAAGTACAACTTATATTGATCATTCTTGTTGACCCGGATGTTAGCGCGCGGGTGGTCTGTAAGTGGGAGTAAACCGGAGTACCCGGGATAAACCCACGTATTCGGACAGGAAACCCATTGCCTCTTCACATCTGATCGGGGAGTCGAACCCCGGTCGTCTTTGTGAAAGGCGAGTTTGTAATCTACTACGTCACACGACCACCCCAATGTATGCCATTTTGAACCGGATATTTTACTACCTACATGTATGTGATGAACAATGTAGATACGCTATAGGCAAAACATAGTAGTTTGTGTCATTATTTATTGTTTTCAGGTTCAGGTTTATTTCGACCATGACCTCCGACCTCTGACCCGGATGAAATTGTTTCCAATGTTTCCGCGTGCAGACTAGAGGATTGTTTCAAGAACAGGGCCAACATACGGTTTTCGAGCTTTGATATCTTACTCCCTAACAGTGGTCCTGGTCAAGGTAAGAGGGAATTTTGGTTGCCATACATGTATATTCAAAACTCTTTAACAACACCCGAGTCGGTCACAACGTCCATCTCCGAGAAAGCGCGGAATCGGATTAAGTCTTGTTGGGGAGTTAGCCGAGACGCTACGATTACTTCCAAATGTGATCAGGGTAAAACAACCGGTTTACAACATACATAGAAAATCATGAAAGCATGATTTTCTGAAGGGCCAAGCCCCGCTTGTCAAGAATCGAATTGAGTCCTTTTTCCTGGATGTACGATCCTAACTATAGTGTTTTTTATACAATCTAGTTTCCCGGACTCTTTGAGTAAATTACAGCATGGATGAAAGTCGGAAAGGTCTCGTGACAGCTCCGGGTTATGTCCCATATTACATGTAAAAAAAAAAAAACTTGTTGAATAGCATAATAACAATATTCTGTGATATTTGTTTACCATTGTTTGAATTGAGCGGAATTACAAAGATTCCGATATACATGAATGAAGTGATTTACTATGGTAGCTATAGAATAGAATTTAGCCTGCCAGGTTCGGGGCCGAGTGAACTTTTGACTTGCATGTGATGACCAGGGCCCGATAACTATATAGTGATTATACTTTGTGGTCGAGAACTGTCGAGTCTTATGTTATCAACTAATCTCTTACACGGTCTGGACATTATATATCAAATATCTCCTACGAAACCTCCCACGAACTTTAAAAATAATCGTGACAGAAGCTCCTAGCGTCTCCGGAGCAGTAATCGGAAGCTAATCACATGGTGATTATACTTGCCTTATTTTCTTAACTTTATTATCATTTGTTGTATAATCTTGAGTCTTAGTGACGTTAAAATCTGATTCAATGATTTCTGAAACCTCGATCTCGGCGCCCACGATTTCGCACTTCTATTTATAGCTGATTCCAAACAAACGATGCATACGGGTATTTTTTTGTCATTTCCCCTGAACAGCGAATTTCGGATTGAGATCGCACAGTTTCGTGACAGCACGGATTGAAGAATAAATACGAAAACAAGGGTGTTTTCAAAACCAAAATAAACATTTTAGAAATAAAAAGATGAATGGATTAAGTTAATAACAGCTACAAGCTGGCAGATAAAATTGTTGACGTACAGAACAGGGGCAATTACTCTCGCTCAATCGAACTGTTTACTCGTAACTCAGACCTATCGGGGAGATTTATATCTGCGTAATGGATCCACGTAACTACCAAATCAAAATGGCGGCATCGCAAGTCGTGCAATTTACATTAACTGTAAAATAGCAATCACTAATCTGCCCCCTTGGTGACCGCAGGTGACAGACTGGCATTTTTACGATAACTGAGCGTCCAGCTGATAAGTATTATGTCCCCGATAGCTCTTTGTGCAGCTAGACAGATCATATTAGTTCAAAACGAGGCCAGCTACCACGGTCCCTTGTGCTTCGCTAATTCCGAAGATATCATGTTTGATAATGTAGAATGGCGAAATGGCAGCATTCATTAATTTTTATGAAAAGTGTTCGCAAGCTACATAATCCCATCCGTCTAGAGAAATGTGAGGTTTTTTAATGGGCAGCAATTACAAATCAGGATCTTCTGTAGGTAAGGGGTATTTTGACTGAATGAGGAGGTGGATGTCCAAAAACGACGAGTTGCTAAAGTACAGATGTACTAGCCACTCATGGCGTTGGAAGTGATGTTCATGAAAAGGAGAGTGGATAACAAAATTTAAATGCGAGTTCCTTTAATTCATTTATAATTATTTAAAATGTATTTCACCATTGTTTACTTCGAATTACACACAGTTCAAATTATTTAACTAACTGCAAGGATTTGACTTTGTAGCGCAGTTGTTAAAACATTCGCGAGATGTTTAATTTCGCGAGTGGCTATCTTCGTGAATTGAATTTAAAATAATTAATACAAAGACGGCTGTCTAGAGAAACCAGCCAAAAGAAGATTAGACAAGAGCAGGGATAACAGATAGAGATCCAAAATATTGTAATGGGGGCAGCGAATCAAATGTTTGTCTGACATGTCCCCTGAACAGGACACGCAGAGGAAAAACTAGGAGCATCTTACGATCATGAAGTGGTATACAACAGGTCCATCGTTTGTTTCTACAAAAGCAGGAGACACAGTAAGCCACCAATTCTGTAGAGATTCGAACATAAATCGCCTCTTACGATCATGCAGTGGGATAAAGCAGGTTCATTGCTTGCTTCTACAATAGCCGGAGACATAGTAAACCACCTATTCCGAAAACGTTTTCACATTAGTCGCCTCTTACGAAGGCCAGAACCTGCACAGGTTATGTCACATTTAGATAGAAACATATAGAATGACATTTGTTTCGAACAATTATTTCCTATGTTAACTGAAACAAGATTCATCTGGATGTGATTTTGTTTTGCGAACTCAAATGCTACCGAGGTATCCTTACATCTTTTCTTTAGATTATTATATATATCACAATGCTAAATTCCTAGTCTTGTCTCGGCAAACAAATCTGTAAAAATAGAAATGAAGATTCAACCATCTTTCATCTGGTTATGTAAAGTTAATATGTTCTTTGTAATTGTCACATTTCTCTAAGAGATGCTGCATGGTAAGAACCACCAACAATCTTTAACGACGTTTTGGAAAGGCCATGGATTGTTCTTAACTTACAATACATGTATGGCCTTTTAACCTGATAGTCTGATCAGCTGGTCAATTTCCAAACCATTTGAGAAACATCTTGCAATTTTCACGTTTTTTGTTTTGATATTTTGTAAGCACAATTTTGTTTTGTCGTCAACTATTCTGAACACTATGTATTTTCAGTATTTAAGATATTAAAGTAAAATTTGAAGATTTATATTTAATTGTCCTTAGGCTTTTTTATGTACCAAGATTGGCAAAAATAGGTTTACTCTGGTAGTACAATGTAAGGAAAATACAAGGACGCAAGGATTGGACGTAAAAAAAGGAAGGAAGGCGTTGATTTGTTGGAATAGCTTGTGCTAAAATAATTATTTTTCATTTGAACATGGACTGGAATGATGGTATTTTAAATAATATTTACGGTGTTTTCGTCCTTTTTCACATGAGACAAATACTAACCATCTTTGACTACGCAGGGGAGATCCGACAACGCTCCTAATAGTCCAGCAGATTTAATTAGTTTTATTATTATTATTATTTTATTTATTTTTTCATTTTTTCTTTTCTTTTCTCGTTCAAATTGACAAAAAAAAATAGTTCAGTCTATGAATATATTCTAGCCTTCACAATTGCATTTACACAGAGCTGTACAAGGGAGACTAAATCGATAACACTTGCACCTGTCACGACATTCAGTTGTGCAGCCACACTTAGCTGTAGGCAACTTTGAGCAATTGGCGGATGTGATGTCACAAAGATTTGCCACATGTCATCTTGCTTTTTCCAACCCCAGTCAGCAGGGCTTCCATTTGACATATAGTTGATTGGCCCCATATGCAACCTGCTTGGTATGCAGCACGCTTAACATGTTGGAAAAGAGCTGCTTGGGTTGGAGGAATTGATTCATATGACCTCTGTTTTCGAGCCTTGCTTCATCAATACTGTCAACAGCACTAGACCTGTCATACATAGTAACTACGAACCTCTCAAGAATAATGGGATCTTCTTTGTCAATTGTTGGTGGGTACTGACTGAGTTTTATAAAAACAGAAGAAGCCACAGGGCATACACTCCATGTTTGCCATGCACTCTAGATTTTTTCCCCTTTACCATGGAATGCAGATACGACATCGCAGCCAGTAAAAGCGTGGAAAAGGAGAAGGCCCTTGGACTTCTCTTGGTCAATTGACGTCCTTATATCATGTATGGGAATCCCCTTCAAGTTTTGTCCAAATGCGATCCACATTTTTTCTACACCAAGAAGCTGCAGAATGGGCAGAACACTGACCGCAATGACAAGAACATCTGTGTTGTTTGCTTTTAACATAATGCTTTTGTTACCATCTGCTGCAGCGTGTTTTGCATGCAAGAAGATTCGTGTGTCTGCTTCCTCATGATTGCAGTGTCCGAGTCCTTCAAGACTTACTGACTGATTGCAGACAAAACCCTCTTCTTGAGTGACTATAACTGTATTATTTGGACCATCTTCACAACTTTATCTGCGAGAAATTTGAATAGCTCAGGCTTGTTGATGTTGTCTCTCATGAAGCTAATCCAATTTTGTGGGGTTTTACCTTTGTCAGTCACTCTGCGTCTAGCTCCTATTCCTCGCTTTGATCGTGTTTCAGCTTTTAAACTAGGTGACCAGTATACGTCAAACACAACACTCTCTATTTCTAGTATCTGTTCTCGTATAAGTACAACTATATGCTTGTACTTTTGGGACTACCTCTAGTTCTGCATATTCTTCAAACGTCCTGGATATCATCGGAGGCAATGAATTGATTAAAGCCGATCCGTCCAAAACTTTGACGTCAGCTTCTGGCTCAGTATCAGGAGGAGTAAATGTAGTCTCCAGAATTGTCGCAAGCTGCGATTTCTGACAGCTGTGAAGATTACCATTATCACTCAGTGCAGCGGGAAAAGATTGATTCTCATGCTGAAAAAAATCCTTCAGGTCACATTCTTTAGACTGGCAGGATATAAAAAGTGTAGAGAACAGACGACTTTCGTCCTTTAAGTGTTCTACCTTTGAAACACCCGCTTTCGGTTCTGGCTTTTGCCGAAAGAAATCTGTCTTGTTCTTTTTTATTGACTGATAATATGAACACTACTCTTTATTCAGCCCTTTCAAGAACTCATTGAAGCGAATTTTACCTTTATCATAATGAGAAGCAACCTTTTCAGCAGCACAAGGATGGGCAATACTTTTCGTATCCAGTGTTAAAAGAGCCTCAGACTCTTCCATACATGGATTACCCATATCTTTCATTACAGTGTACAGCTTCTGTACTTTGTCGAAATAAGCCTTTTGTGTGTTCCGTCTGTTCGTGATGTCTGGTATTTTCAGTTGCATCCTTGGCTTCAGATGCTGATTCATTCTGAGCAACCAAGTGACTGACTTCATGTCCGGCTACCATCCACCGTCGTAGTGTAGATGGGTCTCCGGTCACACCAATATCACCACCATCACCTTTGATAACACCATTCGCTTGCTCATGAGCTTGGTCAATTGCCAACCCTGAACATTCACGATTAGATTTGTGAACAAGAAATTTTCCGTTATGAAATAATTCTGCAGCAAGCTGAGGATGTGTATCCTCAAGTAACGTCATGTCTCTGAGATGAATGGGGAGCCATCGTGCATAGTTCACATTGTCGTCTGCTTCTCGAAATGATCAGACCGGGGACAAGACTGTTAATTCCATTGTCAACACAAGATTCCAGAATTGAAGTTGTGGACTTTCACTTTTGCGTCGTCTACACCAGTCTTCGTTCTCATTGGCCTCTGAACAGCAAAACCCATAGGCTTCCTTTAGAAGCTTGCAGAGAGTGCTTACTGTAACATGGTGCATTTGCCTTGTCCTAGTGACACTTGAAGCAGAAGAAAGCATTTGGGACACTAAACCATACAAAAGTAAATAATTAAATGACACTGAACCCCATGCTGAATTTCACAGCAGTGGTGTCACCAGTGTGCCCTGGTTGTGCTTTGACAATCACTCTCTTTCTCCCGTAAAGGATAGTTGGAGCTTCAAAACAGTTTAAATCATATCTATTTGGCCTCTCTGTAAAAGCAAATGTACTATTTGACCCAAAAACCATGAAGATGGAACTACTAAGTCAATTTTTATATTAAGAATATATATTTTTTAATCGGCATTGGCGGCCATCTTGAAAATGGCCGCCATTTTGAAAAAAAATAGGTGGCTAATGGGTTTTTTCAAACAAGTATCCTAAGGGGTGTATGCATGCAAATGTTTAGCTTGTATCACAAACTGAACGATTTTTCTGAATATTGACTTAATCTGCCTCGGACGAAATGGAACACTATATTTGGGAATACAAGTAATTGGTTGCCTAATGGCGCAATGTCCATTTCATTTGTGTGACTGACAGTGTGGTTATTGCAACAGATGGACTCGCTCAATATACGACATGGTCATCATATAATCCTTCACACTGACCATCACTAAAACGGCCAAAGGGAATTACGTGCTTTTTGCGAAACTAAACTCTCAATCCCGTAGTGCTGGCGGATATCAGAATAAGACGAACTTCGTATGGTGTGGGGGTTGGGTGAGGTTGCCGACTGGAGATGGGTAGAGTTTACGGTGTATGATATTTAGTAAAACAAAGCAGAGCAGTATGCGTTTAATTAAAAATGATATATTCATGTTTTATTAAACAGAATAAAACATAGCTCATCAGGAGGCTTTAAGGAAACTGACACACCATAAACACTTGAGTTTTTAACGAGATATAGTTATATCTATTATATAAAAACATGTCAGTGATCTAGCACTGAAAGGTATGACAATAAGTCATCTAGCACTATAATACATGATATCACAGTGAGCTAGCTAGCACTATAATACATGATATTACAGTGAGCTAGCTAGCACTATGCTACATGATACATTGTATTACAGTGACCTAGCTAGCACTATACTACATGATATTACAGTGAGCTGGCTAGCACTATACTACATGATATTACAGTGAACTAGCTAGCACTATAATACATGATATTACAGTGAGTTAGCTAGCACTATAATACATGATATTACAGTGAGATAGCTAGCACTATGCTACATGATACATTGTATTACAGTGACCTAGCTAGCACTATACTACATGATATTACAGTGAACTAGCTAGCACTATAATACATGATGTTACAGTGAGCTAGCTAGCACTATAATACATGATGTTACAGTGAGCTGGCTAGCACTATAATACATGATATTACAATGAGCTAGCCAGCACTATCATACATGATGTTACAGTAAGCTAGCTAGCACTATAATACATGATATTACAGTGATCTAGCTATCACTATAATACATGATATTACAGTGAGCTAGCTAGCACTATACTACATGATATTACAGTGAGCTAGCTAGCACTATAATCCATGATATTACAGTGAGCTAGCTAGCACTATGAAGACATGACTCTTCGGGGAGTTAGTGTCATTTTAAGCAGCTAGTAGAATATAAACGTTGTATTTAAATCACCCTGAACTAAAAAGTCGTATCTCAAAATAATACAGCAGTGACGCCTTTCTTTCGTCTGTATATAAATATCACTTTTTACAACCACGATCAGCTCTCTATAAATAGCACATGTCTATATTGGTAGTTTTTTTGTATAAGACCAACCTGTCAATAAAGACCAACTGTCAAAACATGTTTTCTTTTATCATTTGATGGTCGGTCTGGGCAGGTTTAAATTAGATAGTGAAAATGTATTACCAATTCGCCCTTCCTAAAGCCGACCTCACATTTGTTAAGAAAGTTTATAGTTTGTCTAACGAACAGAAAACGACACAAATGCACTGTACGTTGTCTTTTTGACCTTGCACGGTTGATTCCTTCTTGTAGTTGGGAAGACTGAGGTATACAGCGCTTGACAGCGTAAGAGCCCCGATGTGTCAGTGTGTGTGGGTTCGAATCCCAGCGTCGGGGGATAACTTGTGCCGGACATGTTAATATGCCTTTAAAATAAATGCATTGCTATTGTTTATTTTAAGGGCAGCCCTTCCTGGCGGTATCGATTGTCTGCGTCAAATTTGATATTATAAATTAAAGAGAAGCATAGGAGTGACGCCTTTAGGGAAGCCTGCATTATTCATAAAAAATGTTTTCGATATTTCAAACTATTTCCCTACAGATAGCTGTATGTGTATGCCATAACGATACACGCACTAACGATATTTTATGGTACTCACGACGTCTCAATATTACATTAGCTTTTGTGGAGCACAGGGACATGGGATTTTGTTACTGTGAGCACATGTATGATTTGACCTGTCCTTATGTGTAGAGGTTAATTTTTTAACGTGTTAAGGTGTCCTACAACAGTCATAATAGCGAAGAAGAGTTCCACTCCCGAGATAAATTGACTTTGATATTTCTCCCTTCTGTGCAGAAGATGAAGTTACAAAACGGATTTGCTGGTGTAGAGTAACTAGATACATGTACGTGGTGATGTATATGCCTTACGACCCATAAAATGGACACATATTTTGCTGCCGTCCAGGTATAATTTATCAATGGCACGATTGGTAGAGTGTAGGCCCTGCAATGTTAATGGCCAGAGTTCGTTTCCAGCAGGTTTTCCCTTTTTGATGTCTATTTTCAAAAATTCTAATTTCAACCATAATTCTTTAAAATGCATCGGAACATATGATTTTTATTGAAAACTTCTTTTGAAAAAGTCTTAAACAATTTTTTTCACCATACTGACAAGGTAATTATACAAATTTAGAGCCTGCCAGGGGCAGTCGCCAGGTACTTTCCGCAGGTGAGTGGTTTTTCGTCGGGTACTCCGGTATCCCCATCAACCAAAACTTGGCTCGTTCTTCAATTACAGATGTTAATGGACTTTAAACTTGTTTGTACCTTTACCCTCAGAGTTTAGATCTACAATCTGTAAGTTGGTACCTTTTACTTTAAGGGTTTGATATCAACAATCTGTATGTTTGTAACTTTACCTTCAGGGTTAAGATCTACAATCTGTACGTTGGTACCCTTTACCTTCAGGGTTTAGATCTTAAATCTGTAAGTTGGTACCCTTTACCCTCAGGGTTTAGATCTACAATCTATAAGTTGGTACCCTTTACCCTCAGGGTTAAGATCTACAATCAGTACGTTGGTACCCTTTACTTTAGGGGTTTATATCAACAATCTGTACGTTGGTACCCTTAACCCTCAGAGTTAACATCTACAATCTGTAAGTTGGTACCCTTTACCCTCAGGGTTAAGATCAACAATCTATAAGTTAGTTCCTTTTACCCTCCGGGTTTAGATCTACAATCTGTACGTTGGTACCCTTTACTTTTGGGGTTTATATCAACAATCTGTACGTCGGTACCCTTTACCCTAAGGGTTAAGATCAACAATCTATAAGTTAGTACCTTTTACCCTCCGGGTTTAGATCTACAATCTGTGCGTTGGTACCCTTTACTTTAAGGGTTTAATATCAACAATCTGTATGTTTGTACCTTTACCTTCAGGATTTTGATCAACATTCTATAAGTTAGTACCTTTTACCCTCAGGGTTTAGATCTACAATCTGTACGTTGGTACCCTTTACTCTCAGGGTTTAGATCTACAATCTGTAAGTTGCTACCCTTTACTTTAGGGTTTTATATCAACAATCTGTACGTTGGTACCCTTTACCTTCAGGGTTTAGATCTAAAATCTGTAAGTTGGTACCCTTTACTTTAAGGGTTTGATATCAACAATCTGTACGTTGGTACCCTTTACCCTCAGAGTTTAGATCTAGAATCTGTAAGTTGGTACCTTTTACTTTAAGGGTTTGATATCAACAATCTGTACGTTGGTACCCTTTACCCTCAGGGTTTAGATGTACAATCTGTACGTTGGTACCCTTTACCCTCAGAGTTTAGATCAAGAATCTGTAAGTTGGTACCCTTTACCCTCAGGGTTTAAATGTACAATCTGTACGTTGGTACCCTTTACCCTCAGGGTTTAGATCTACAATCTGTAAGTTGCTACCCTTTACTTTAGGGGTTTATATCAGCAATCTGTACGTTGTTACCCTTTACTTTAGGGGTTTATATCAACAATCTGTACGTCGGTACCCTTTACCTTCAGTGTTTAGATCTACAATCTGTACGTTGGTACCTTTTACCCTCAGGGCTTAGATCTACAATCTGTACGTTGCTACCCTTTACTTTAAGGGTTTAATATCAACAATCTGTATGTTTGTACCTTTACCTTCAGTGTTAAGATCTACAATCTGTACGTTGGTACCCTATACTCTCAGGGTTTAGATCTACAATCTGTAAGTTGGTACCCTTTACCTTCAGTGTTTAGATCTACAATCTGTACGTTGGTACCCTTTACTCTCAGGGTTTAGATCTACAATCTGTAAGTTGCTACCCTTTTCTTTAGGGGTTTATATCAACAATCTATAAGTTAGTACCTTTTACCCTCAGGGCTTAGATCTACAATCTGTACGTTGCTACCCTTTACTTTAAGGGTTTAATATCAACAATCTGTATGTTTGTACCTTTACCTTCAGTGTTAAGATCTACAATCTGTACGTTGGTACTCTTTACCTAAATGGTTTAGATCAACAATCTGTACGTTGGTACCCTTTAATTTAAGGGTTTAATATCAACAATCTGTATGTTTGTTCCTTTACCTTCAGTGTTTAGATCTACAATCTGTACGTTGGTACCGTTAACCCTCAGGGTTAAGATCTACAATCTGTAAGTTGGTACCCTTTACCCTCAGGGTTTAGAAGTACAATCTGTACGTTGGTACCCTTTACCCTCAGGGTTAAGATCTACAATCTGTAAGTTGGTCCCCTTTACCCTCAGGGTTTAGATGTACAATCTGTACGTTGGTGCCCTTTACTCTCAGGGTTTAGATTTACAATCTGTAAGTTGCTACCCTTTACTTTAGGGGTTTATATCAACAATCTATAAGTTAGTACCTTTTACCCTCCGGGTTTAGATCTACAATCTGTGCGTTGGTACCCTTTACCCTCAGGGTTTAGATGTACAAGCTGTACGTTGGTACCCTTTACTCTCAGGGTTTAGATCTACAATCTGTAAGTTGGTACCCTTTACCCTCAGGGTTTAGATGTACAAGCTGTACGTTGGTACCCTTTACTCTCAGGGTTTAGATCTACAATCTGTACGTTGGTACCCTTTACCCTCAATCTGTACGTTGGTACCGTTAACCCTCAGGGTTAATATCTACAATCTGTAAGTTGGTACCCTTTACCTTCAGTGTTTAGATCTACAATCTGTACGTTGGTACCCTTTACTTTAAGGGTTTAATATCAACAATCTTTAACCCTCAGGGTTAAGATCTACAATCTGTAAGTTGGTCCCCTTTACCCTCAGGGTTTAGATGTACAATCTGTACTTTGGTACCCTTTACTCTCAGGGTTTAGATCTACAATCTGTAAGTTGCTACCCTTTACTTTAGGGGTTTATATCAACAGTCTGTACGTTGCTACCCTTTACCTTCAGTGTTTAGATCTACAATCTGTACGTTGGTACCGTTTACCCTCAGGGTTTAGATCTACAATCTGTACATTGGTACCCTTTACCTGAATGGTTTAATATCAACACTCTGTATGTTTGTACCTTTACCTCCAGTGTTAAGATCTACAATCTGTACGTTGGTACTCTTTACCTAAATGGTTTAGATCAACAATCTGTACGTTGGTACCGTTAACCCTCAGGGTTAATATCTACAATCTGTAAGTTGGTACCCTTTACCTTCAGTGTTTAGATCTACAATCTGTACGTTGGTACCCTTTACTCTCAGGGTTTAGATCTACAATCTGTACGTTGCTACCCTTTACTTTAAGGGTTTAAGATCAACAATCTGTATGTTTGTACCTTGTACGTTTACCTTCAGTGTTAAGATCTACAATCTGTACGTTGGTACTCTTTACCTAAATGGTTTAGATCAACAATCTGTACGTTGGTACCGTTAACCCTCAGGGTTAATATCTACAATCTGTAAGTTGGTACCCTTTACCCTAAGGGTTTAGATGTACAATCTGTAAGTTGGTACCCTTTACCCTCAGGGTTTAGAAGTACAATCTGTACGTTGGTACCCTTTACCCTCAGAGTTTAGATCTACAATCTGTAAGTTGGTACCTTTTACTTTAAGGGTTTGATATCAACAATCTGTAAGTTGGTACCCTTTACCCTCAGGGTTTAGAAGTACAATCTGTACGTTGGTACCCTTTACCCTCCGGGTTTAGATCAACAATCTGTACGTTGGTACCCTTTAATTTAAGGGTTTAATATCAACAATCTGTATGTTTGTACCTTGTACCTTTACCTTCAGTGTTAAGATCTACAATCTGTACGTTGGTTCCCTTTACCCTCAGAGTTTAGATCAACAATCTGTAAGTTGGTACCCTTTACCCTCAGGGGTTAGATGTACAATCTGTACGTTGGTACCCTTTACTCTCAGGGTTTAGATCTACAATCTGTAAGTTGCTACCCTTTACTTTAGGGGTTTATATCAACATTCTGTACGTTGCTACCCTTTACCTTCAGTGTTTAGATCTACAATCTGTACGTTGGTACCTTTTACCCTCAGGGTTTAGATCTACAATCTGTACGTTGGTACCCTTTACTCTCAGGGTTTAGATCTACAATCTGTAAGTTTCTACCCTTTACTTTAGGGGTTTATATCAACAATCTGTACGTTGCTACCCTTTACCTTCAGTGTTTAGATCTACAATCTGTACGTTGGTCCCCTTTACCCTCAGGGTTTAGATCTACAATCTGTACGTTGCTACCCTTTACCTTTAGTGTTTAGATCTACAATCTGTACGTTGGTACCGTTTACCCTCAGGGTTTAGATCTACAATCTGTACGTGGGTACCCTTTACCCTCAGGGTTTAGATGTACAAGCTGTACGTTGGTACCCTTTACTCTCAGGGTTTAGATCTACAATCTGTAAGTTTCTACCCTCTACTTTAGGGGTTTATATCAACAATCTGTACGTTGCTACCCTTTACCTTCAGTGTTTAGATCTACAATCTGTACGTTTGTACCCTTTACCCTCAGGGTTTAGATCTACAAACTGTACGTTGGTACCGTTTACCCTCAGGGTTTAGATCTACAATCTGTACGTTGGTACTCTATACCTAAATGGTTTAGATCAACAATCAGTACGTTGGCACCCTTTAATTTAAGGGTTTAATATCAACAATCTGTATGTATGTATCTTTACCTTCAGT
This sequence comes from Mizuhopecten yessoensis, assembly GCF_002113885.1. NCBI lineage: Eukaryota > Metazoa > Mollusca > Bivalvia > Pectinida > Pectinidae > Mizuhopecten > Mizuhopecten yessoensis. The sequence goes on from NW_018408915.1 coordinate 1,314,473, forward strand.
GTTAAGATCTACAATCTGTACGTTGGTACCCTTGACTCTCAGGGTTTAGATCTACAATCTGTAAGTTCCTACCCTTTACTTTAGGGGTTTATATCAACAATCTATAAGTTAGTACTTTTTACCCTCAGGGCTTAGATCTACAATTTGTACGTTGCTACCCTTTACTTTAAGGGTTTAAGATCAACAATCTGTATGTTTGTACCTTGTACCTTTACCTTCAGTGTTAAGATCTACAATCTGTACGTTGGTACCCTTTGCCTTTAGTGTTTAGATCTGCAATCTGTACGTTGGTACCGTTAACCCTCAGGGTTAAGATCTACAATCTGTAAGTTGGTACCCTTTACCCTCAGGGTTTAGATGTACAAGCTGTACGTTGGTACCCTTTACTCTCAGGGTTTAGATATACAATCTGTATGTTTGTACCTTTACCTTCAGTGTTTAGATATGCAATCTGTACGTTGGTACCGTTAACCCTCAGGGTTTAGATCTACAATCTGTGCGTTGGTACCCTTTACCCTCAGGGTTTAGATGTACAATCTGTACTTTGGTACCCTTTACTCTCAGGGTTTAGATATACAATCTGTATGTTTGTACCTTTACCTTCAGTGTTTAGATCTGCAATCTGTACGTTGGTACCGTTAACCCTCAGGGTTAAGATCTACAATCTGTAAGTTGGTACCCTTTACCTTCAGGGATTAGATGTACAATCTGTACGTTGGTACCCTTTACTCTCAGGGTTTAGATCTACAATCTGTACGTTGGTACCGTTTACCCTCAGGGTTTAGATCTACAATCTGTACATTGGTACCCTTTACCTGAATGGTTTAATATCAACACTCTGTATGTTTGTACCTTTACCTCCAGTGTTAAGATCTACAATCTGTACGTTGGTACCCTTGACTCTCAGGGTTTAGATCTACAATCTGTACGTTGCTACCCTTTACCTTTAGTGTTTAGATCTACAATCTGTACGTTGGTACCCTTTTCCCTCAGGGTTTAGATCAACAATCTGTACGTTGGTACCCTTTACCTTTAGTGTTTAGATCTACAATCTGTACGTTGGTACCCTTTACCTTTAGTGTTTAGATCTGCAATCTGTACGTTGGTACCCTTTACTCTCAGTGTTTAGATCTACAATCTGTATGTTTGTACCTTTACCTTCAGTGTTTAGATCTACAATCTGTACGTTGGTACCCTTTACCCTCAGGGTTTAGATCTACAA
>NW_018408915.1:1315704-1351170 GCF_002113885.1 Mizuhopecten yessoensis
CTGTACGTTGGTACCGTTTACCCTCAGGGTTTAGATCTACAATCTGTACGTTGGTACCCTTTACCTGAATGGTTTTGGTCAACAATATGTACGTTGGTACCCTTTACCTTCAGTGTTTAGATCAACAATCTGTACGTTGGTACCCTTTACTTTAAGGGTTTAATATCAACAATCTGTATGATTGTTCCTTTACCTTCAGAGTTTATATCTACAATCTGTACGTTGGTACCGTTTACCCTCAGGGTTTAGATCTACAATCTGTAAGTTGGTACCCTTTACCTTCAGTGTTTAGATCTACAATCTGTACGTTGGTACCCTTTACCCTCAGGGTTTAGATCAACAATCTGTACGTTGGTACCGTGTATATCAACAATCTGTATGTTGGTACCTTTACCTTCATACCTTTACCTTCTGTGTTTATATCTACAATCTGTACGTTGTTACCCTTTACCTTCAGGGTGTATATCAACAATCTGTATGTTGGTACCTTTACCTTCAGGTTTAGATCAACAATCTGTAAGTTGGTAACTTTACTTTCAGTGTTTAGATCAACAATCTGTACGTTTGTACCTTTACCTTCAGTGTTTAGATCTACAATCTGTGCGTTGGTACCCTTTACCCTCAGGGTTTGGATCTACAATCTGTACGTTGGTACCCTTTACTTTAAGGGTTTAATATCAACAATCTGTATGATTGTACCTTTACCTTAAGTGTTTAGATCTACAATCTATACGTTGGTACCCTTTACCCTCAGGGTTTAGATCTACAATCTGTACGTTGGTCCCCTTTACCCTCAGGGTTTTGATCTACAATCTGTACGTTGGTACCCTTTTCCCTCAGTGTTTAGATCTACAAACTGTGCGTTGGTACCATTTGCCCTCAGGGTTTTGGTCAACAATATGTACGTTGGTTCCCTTTACCCTCAGGGTTTAGATCAACAATCTGTATGTTGGTACCCTTTACCTTCAGGGTTTAGATCTACAATCTGTACGTTGGTACCCTCTACCTTCAGGGTTTATATCAACAATCTGTATGTTGGTACCCTTTACCTTCAGGTTTAGATCAACAATCTGTAAGTTGGTAACTTTACTTTCAGTGTTTACATCAACAATCTGTACGTTGGTACCCTTTACCCTCAGGGTTTTGATCTACAATCTGTACGTTGGTACCCTTTTCCTTCAGGGTTTAGATCTACAATCTGTACGTTGGTCCCCTTTACCCTCAGGGTTTTGATCTACAATCTGTACGTTGGTACCCTTTTCCCTCAGTGTTTAGATCTACAAACTGTGCGTTGGTACCATTTGCCCTCAGGGTTTTGGTCAACAATATGTACGTTGGTTCCCTTTACCCTCAGGGTTTAGATCAACAATCTGTACGTTGGTTCCCTTTACCTTCAGGGTTTATATCAACAATCTGTACGTTGGTACCCTTTACCTTCAGGGTTTAGATCTACAATCTGTACGTTGGTACCCTCTACCTTCAGGGTTTATATCAACAATCTGTATGTTGGTACCCTTTACCTTCAGGTTTAGATCAACAATCTGTAAGTTGGTAACTTTACTTTCAGTGTTTACATCAACAATCTGTACGTTGGTACCCTTTACCTTCAGGGTTTAGATCTACAATCTGTACGTTGGTACCCTTTTCCTTCAGGGTTTATATCAACAATCTGTATGTTGGTACCCTTTACCTTCAGGGTTTAGATCTACAATCTATAAGTTGGCAACCTTTACCTTCAGGGTTTATATCTACAATCTGTACGTTGGTACCCTTTACCTTCAGTGTTTAGATCTACAATCTTTACGTTGGTACCCTTTACCCTCAGTGTTTAGATCTACAAACTGTGCGTTGGTACCATTTGCCCTCAGGGTTTTGGTCAACAATATGTACGTTTGTACCCTTTACCCTCAGGGTTTAGATCAACAATCTGTACGTTGGTACCCTTTACCTTCAGTGTTTAGATCTACAATCTGTACGTTGGTACCCTTTACCCTCAGTGTTTAGATCTACAAACTGTGCGTTGGTACCGTTTGCCCTCAGGGTTTTGGTCAACAATATGTACGTTGGTACCCTTTACCCTCAGGGTTTAGATCAACAATCTGTACGTTGGTACCCTTTACTATAAAGGTTTAATATCAACAATCTGTATGATTGTACCTTTACCTTCAGTGTTTATATCTACAATCTGTACGTTGTTACCCTTTACCTTCAGGGTTTATATCAACAATCTGTATGTTGGTACCCTTTACCTTCAGGTTTAGATCAACAATCTGTAAGTTGGTAACTTTACTTTCAGTGTTTAGATCAACAATCTGTAGGTTTGTACCTTTACCTTCAGTGTTTAGATCTACAATCTGTACGTTGGTACCCTTTACCCTCAGGGTTTAGATCTACAATCTGTACGTTGGTACCCTTTACCTGAATGGTTTAGATCTACAAACTGTACGTTGGTACCCTTTACCCTCAGGGTTTAGATCAACAATCTGTACGTTGGTACCCTTTACTTTAAGGGTTTAATATTAACAATCTGTATGATTGTACCTTTACCTTAAGTGTTTAGATCTACAATCTATGCGTTGGTACCCTTTACCCTCAGGGTTTATATCTACAATCTGTACGTTGGTACCCTTTACCTTCAGGGGTTATATCAACAATCTGTATGTTGGTACCCTTTACCTTCAGGGTTAGATCAACAATCTGTAAGTTGGTAACTTTACTTTCAGTGTTTACATCAACAATCTGTACGTTGGTACCCTTTACCCTCAGGGTTTGGATCTACAAACTGTACGTTGGTACCATTTACCCTCAGTGTTTAGATCAACAATCTGTACGTTGGTACCCTTTACCTCCAGGGTTTAGATCTACAATCTGTACGTTGATACCCTTTACCCTCAGGGTTTAGATCAACAATCTGTACGTTGGTACCCTTTACTATAAAGGTTTAATATCAACAATCTGTATGATTGTACCTTTACCTTCAGTGTTTATATCTACAATCTGTACGTTGTTACCCTTTACCTTCAGGGTTTATATCAACAATCTGTATGTTGGTACCCTTTACCTTCAGGTTTAGATCAACAATCTGTAAGTTGGTAACTTTACTTTCAGTGTTTACATCAACAATCTGTACGTTGGTACCCTTTACCTTCAGGGTTTATAACAACAATCTGTACGTTGTTACCCTTTACTTTAGGGGTTTATATCAACAATCTGTACGTTGGTACCCGTTACCCTCAGGGATTAGATCTACAATCTGTACGTTGGTACCCTTACCCTCAGTGTTTAGATCTACAATCTTTAAGTTGCTACCCTTTAGGTAGCAGTATACAGTAGAAATGGCCCGACTCTGATAAACCAGGCACATGTCGAGGAAATGTAAACACAGCGGATTTACCCATCACAACACATGTATACATGTATATATATTTGTAAACTGCGTTACATTTACAATACATATAAAGTACTGAGGGGTGTATAAACCTCTTTTTTCTATGTATGTCACTTGTGTGAAAACCATGGTTACCACATCAAAAATTACCAAAAAATGCCCAAAATTGCTCTTTTGGACCCAAAATTTGACCCCCGCAACTAGTAATTTCTTTCCTAAGTTCTGTCTGAAATTAAAGATTACCTACCTGGTTGCATAATTATCTGGGTGCCAGTAAAGTTGTAAAACTTGATTTTTTGCAATTTTGCGTCGTATGCTTTTGTCAAAATTTTACCTCCTGTAAAGCTAACTTTTCAAGTGTAGGCACCCTTTTGGATTATGGCCAAAATTTTATTCTCGAACCAAAAAAATCTCCTTTTTTTTTTACAAATGTGAAGCTCACATAGCCCACTTCATCATGCTTATACCAATTTAGTACAGTTTTATTTTTATATGTTTTTTTACATATCATTATACAGTGGCTAGCCATTTATCAAAAATCTGTAGATTTAGATCAACAATCTGTACGTTGGTACCCTTTACCTTCAGGGTTAAGATCTACAATCTGTACGTTGGTACCCTTTACCCTCAGGGTTTAGATCTACAATCTGTACGTTGGTACCCTTTACTTTAAGGGTTCAGATCAACAATCTGTAAGTTGGTACCCTTTACCTTCAAGGTTTATATCAACAATATGTTCGTTGGTGAAACAAAATATAAACTTTATTTAGTTTACAACAATTATGAAACAAGTTGTTACATTTTATATTAATCACTCTTTCTGGCCCGGATATTAGCGCGCGCGGGGTCTTAATGTGGGAGGAAACCGGAGTACCCGGAGAAAACCCACGTAATCAGGCAGGTGACCCCCATACCCTTTCCCGTCCGATCAGGGAATCGAACCCTGGCCGCCTTGGTGAAAAGCAGGGGTGCCATCCACTACACCAACCGACCACCCTGGTACCCAAATGATGGATTGCCTTTTTTTTTAAGTCTGGATCTTAATCCTCAAAACGTTAAATATTATTCTCTACACTTCAGGATTGGTCAAAACATGCAAGAAAGTGTACCTACTGTAACACATTAGCATGTCCCTGTGGTTGTAGGGCTCAAGCCTTTAACAAAGTTATCGAATGCAAACTTAGTGTTTGTCTAATGAACATTAAGTGATAATAAACGTGGGTGGTGAAATCATATTTCGACAAAATACCAATACAATTGGCTTCATAGCAATGTACTTCAAAAAATAACTTGATTTTAAGACATTACAAATCATTACTAAAATAATAACTACATAAAACACCGCCTTCTGTAAATTTTATGATTGGTTGATTTATAATACTGCAAACGAGTTTTCCCAGCGGCATAATTGTGAAAATGTCAGACGCTTTCTGTTTATATAAATCAAATGGAAATTGTCATAAAGGTAAACACAATAAGTCGAATTTAAAAGCAAACAGACTCCTCATTTCAATTTTAAAGCTATCAGGTTTTAAAGGGGGAAAATGCGGGGAGGAACGTATTCGGATGGGGAGACCCCGGTAGTAATAACAGTGGGTGGTAAAGTGGTGGAAACAGCCCCTCCTACCCTCCCCACCCCCAGAAGATGTAGAGGACCTCTTTTCTGCAAAGTGGGAATTACGACACGAAAGATCCCCCGGATCCGCCAATATCTAACACTATGCATAGCGTAAGGATACGAGTTTTGAAAAATACTTATATCATTTTCAGTTTTTCATGAAAGAATCACGCACCGAACTCATCTCATAATTGACTCAGATCTGAATTGTGATATCTCAGCTGCATTCTTAATTGTTTTGTAGATGGACGAATACTTATTGTGAGAGGGACATGTGGAAAATAATTAGCACATGCAGACAACAGAAACAATGTACACTTTTGCGATACGTCACAGCGGTATTGACGTATCGCGCATGTTGTGTTGTCCACGATGACGTATGTTTTCTATAAATTTAACTCCAACAATGAGACTATTTGTATTATGTCGAGATAAATGGGTGTTTTATTTTAATAATCTGTTATGCAGGCTCGGGTAATATTAGTCCTGCTGTATCTCCCGGCGTGTCACAAGAAGCGACTGATGTGGGATCTTTAGATCTTTCGGTGGACCTTATTAACTCTTACGTTTTTAGACATGTGCATCACTTCATCAAATCCAGCAATACATTTTGAACGGTGTTTTTTAAAGTTGTGTATTTCTATACTTCATGTTTATGTCTATCATCATTGTTGTCATGTAATCGTAAATGCATGACTGGAGAGGGCTGTGATAAGTTGTAATAACTTGTGCCCAATCCCTTGTGTTCGATTTTATTGGCGATAAATATGTTTAAAAGTAAAAAAAAAAAAAAAAAAAAAAAAAAACATCTTCGACCCCCGTCTTCTTATTTATGACCTGGCCTTTTTGCTAGGAATTAAATTTAAACCCCATACAAACAACGTTGCTGTGAGTCCCACTACTACGATAGCAGCAAAAGCCAAAAACATGTGATATTGAGCATCATTGTGACAGATATTGCTGTAATATTTTAATAAATGTATTTCTACCACAATACGCTGTGTTATTCCACTCTCAGATCATTGTACAAACACGCTGACTGTTAGATAAATATGATCTTCAATAATTTTGATTGGTCGAGAAGATGAACTTTGACCGGGAAGACTTTTTCCACGTGCCTTTTTGCTACCTGCTGTTTTGTTTACGCCGTCGGCTGTCAGCATCCGACAAATATTGGTGACTTTGTGAGGTTATGCGGAAAGGGGGGTTATTAAGACAATATCAAAAGATGATACTTAAAGATTTGACCGCTAGTTTCAGGCAAAATTGCTACAGACGCTCGATATCGTTTCGACGTCACGCCGTTGCGTGTCCAGGTCGTGAAACCAAAACAAGATCTGTCACAGTGTCAGGAAATATTTCGTTCTCCCAACGTTCCCTTATCGCTATTTAGACGGTCTGACTATGGCTGAACTTGCACTATAAACTTCAACCATAGAACCGTCACGAAGAAACGTAGGCCAATGGTTTTGGATATTGACAGCGATTAGTTCGACTACAACGGTTCATCACTTGGCGGGAGACAGACTTCGTACGATATGCTTACGCGCATATAGTCCGTTGTTAATTTATATAAATTAATTCAATACTGATACTCTCAATATTTAAAGTCATTTATCTATTTTATTTTTTCACGAAGTTGTTGCCGAAACATTAATTTTGACAATAATTAAATTTGTAAAAAAAAAAGTCATTTTTAAATATTAATGAGTGACTTTTTACATATTGGTCATATCACTACGCCATCCTTGTCAACAAACACATGTGTGTATGTTCATGAGATTGAGGTAGAAACAGATCACATGACTCGTGGTTGTTGAAGATGGTATTTATTTCACTCGAGTTAGTTAATTTTCAAAAGTTACAGAAAGACACTCGCTAAAGCTCGTGTCTTTTGTAACATTTTGAAAATTAACTAACTCGAGTGAAATAAATACCATCTTCAACAACCACTCGTTGTGTAACCTCTTTATCTCAGATTTAAAATAAAATGAAGGCAAAAGCCAAAAACGTGTGATATTGAGCATCATTGCTGATAGATATTGCTATAATATTGGAATGAATGTACAGGTATATCTCAGATTTAAAAAAAAGCTAAAAAAAACCGCAATCAAGCTTACAGACAGACAAATATCTCAAGTGTATGGCAGGAAACCTGCCAAAGGCTTACAATTGACCTATGGTTTAAACTTCGCTGTTTTCTTCTGAAAAACATCCGTTCGTTTGAATGTCTTTGCTGAAAGATGATATATTTGTCTGGTGTTGAAGAAAAAAAACAATGTTTCAAGTGTCAATTCCATTGTGAACTTGCCCTGAAACTAGATTTGCGTCATGCATACACACTGTGGGGAAAAAAAAGAAGGTCAAGGCCGTATCGATCATGTAACGCATGCATGTCAATTTCACGACACGACAGATACCCGGGAGGTCAAGAAAGTTTTAAGCGTACAGAAGACCGGCGTCAATGTAATAGGGTAATTGATGAATGAGGCAAATTGTTATTTCCAACGTGTATCTATTTATAAATCATTGATTTAAAAGAGTAAAACTTTATACAGACCATTCTACAGTTGTAACTTTCAAGTTTAAATTGTACGCTTCTCTCGAGTAAGGATGGAGAAAAGGGAATTTGCTAATTTGAAAATAGATTAAACCACATTTTAACGTGCAGACCCCCCCCCCCCCCCCCCCCCCTTCTAATTGGAGAGACCTAGGTGCATGTGTCCGTTGCTAGGTGAAATAGTGACGTTTGCGATCTCTCACCCCAGTTGAGGTAATTTACAATGTTGTTTACAATTCTAATTCTACGAGTTGACATTTTGACATTAACATGTTATAACAGAAATCTAGTTTTCCCATAGCTAAAATCACCCTTTCTGTTATCAATTAATTATCATTAGCTTTCGTGTAATCGAACGCGCACACCATTGAACCGTTATGTAATGGAAACCGAACCCCACCAAATCATATCCATACGTCATGATATTGGACATCGGGATCAATGAGTACCAGCGCACCGTAATTCGTATTGACAAGAAGAACGAAGGGGTTGTGTCCGGCCCACGCGAAATATTGTCAGTTTCTCACGAGTTGACCTTTACAATTTATTTCACTCTCACATACAACTAATTCCCAAGAGTTTTCCACTCCTTAGAAACCCGAAGAAAATATCTTACTGATGCGTATGTCGTCCTGAATGTTGAGAACTTGGTTTTGTGATGTTAAGCAAAACAGATACAAATTGGACGAGACTAAATCACGGATTCAGATAGGAACGCAATGATTTATGCATATAATTAGAAATATTAATATAAGGGAGTTAACTCTCACAGAAACCACTAGATTCGTGTTGGAGGGAGATAACTCTTACACAAATCAAAGGTTGTATATAACCTTAAGTTCTTTTTTTTCTTATTCAAGTATGTGTATATGTAAAGAAAGCTCTAAAGGTCGGCATTTAAGCCAGTCATTTGTCCGTTAAGTAAACCCATAGCAGCAACACAGGAGGTCATGTTGTTTTAACTTGACCTTGACCTCTGTGACCTCAGTCTAGTTTTTTTAAATTTAATATTGTACTTAAAACTGCAGCTTTGATTTCCTTCTATGAGTGCAGGATGCTAAATGTACAATATTGTTTTTAAACTTTAACTTTTGACCTTAAATGTGGGAGCGCAGGATCCATGGTTTGCATCAATAATATAATACGGATTTTGCCATAGGAGCATTGCAGCACGTGAAACATATTTTTTCGAGCAATTTCAGTCTGAAATGTCAAAGATGGGTTTAGTGAGATTCCGCTTCAGATCATATGTTACCAGAGGTATCTAATCTCAAATAAAATACACATCTTTATCAAAAGACTGTATTCATTATTTCATCAAACAGATTGCACACAAAGTTTTCTGTGTTTTTAAGAATGAATCGTATTTATTTTGTCAATTTCACACAGGAAGATATTGGCGTACATCCGTTCTCCAAACAATACCCCACATACGATAAACAGCTTGCAACAGTACTTCATTGATGGGCCTTATCTTAACCAAAGCAGAGGCCATTCAGTACTGTATAACAGCTCTCTAGAGAGAGCGGCGAAAACGTGCGATATACTTCCCGTGCAGCTTAAATGACCTTGGCATTCATGAATGACGTCAAGGTAGGTCATGATACATTCGGAACACCTCTGCCGATTTCCGGTCGAAGTGATTGACGATTTGACTGGCCGAGGCGATCCGAGCGAGTTTATACACTAATATACACTGTCGTTACTACAGCAAACCCCAATTCATAAATATCTGCTTCAATTAGCGTCAGGTACTGTTAATTCGTGTTGACAATTTGTACACATCTATAGAGTTCATTTACAGTTGCGCTAGGTGCATGAGAAAGCTTAACTGTCGTTTTCTCCTGGTGGTATGTGTACGAATTCTACTTGTAAGGATCGTTTGTATTTCTTGTTTTTTATATACGTCATCGAAACACACGAAATATTTTACTTTTGTGTAACGGATTTTTTGTATGTCCCCGTACGCATACCATTCCCGTCCTGGTTCTGCCCCATCGTGTCCAATCCTGATTCAATGTCACGCATTTGTACAAATTTTATGTGTAAGTGTGGTTTGTTTTTCTTTTTTCTTTAGGTCATCGGCGAAACACGTGAAATATTTGACTGGTATGTAACGGATTTGTTGTATGTCCCCTCCATTTTACGGGGACTTGCTAAACATATCTTTCCAGGCCTGCTCCTGCCCCGTCCTGCCCCGTGATCCTGTCCAATCCTGATTCAGTGTCAACTACGTGTACAAATGTTATGCGTAATTTTGGTTTGTTTGTCTTTGAATGCATGTCCTCAGAACACGTGGAATATTTGACTTGTGTGTAACGGATTTTGGTATGTCCCGGCCATTTTTACGGGGACATGCTACACATCACTTTCCCGTCCTGGTCCTGCCACGTCCTGCCTCGTCCCGATACGATGTCACGGCTCTACAGGCTTCAAATCTTAAACAGATATTCATTTAAGTTTATACATTTACAAAGGTCAAATTTGTTAATACCTCGGTTGAGTTTGTGTTTCTGGATTCGTAAGTTAACGTCAAGGTCACTGTTGCTATTTATAGCTCAACCACAGGGGCCAAAAATGCGTTCATGTGTTACAGATTTTTTCTAGTTCTAAATGCGACAAGACAGAAACATCTTTTTTGTTTAAAAAATATAAACAATTATATATTTATTTTTTATTTTGACGACAATGAACACACAAAGTTTTTAGGGAGTATGTTTTTTAAGCAAAGTCAAATGTCTTCCTTGGACATCAAATTCGAAAAATGTTTACACCGCCTGAAACCTCACACTGATGTACCAGCTATGGTATGCCGAATTGAAAACCCCATTGCAGCATTGCGATAACATTGTTTGGTGGGACGGCGTTATATTCGTTTTCAAAATAATGTTATATGCTAATTTATTACTTTGTTAATAACAATAACTTAAGTTGCTCATTGAATTATATTTGATACGCATTTTTTTGTATATCTATGTAGCTATATAAAGATACATGTGAAGAAGGTGTATTGCCACACTTTTATTGTGACGTAATAATTGAAATGACGTCATAACTAAATTGACGACAAAAATCTATAACATAGGTATTGGTTGAAAGGTAGCAAGACATACATGTAATTATACTCGTATCGTACATATGACATAATTACTATATATTTTGGGTCCTCTTGAAAGTTATCAGAAATAATAAGCAGACATGGATAATATATTAAGGTCATTGGATTGTATTGATAAACGAAAATAGGAGGTACATCCCTAGTTGAAAATCTAAAGTGAGAGACAGTATCACAATTTCCCAATATTCTAATGATTAATATTAAACTGATGAATATTGTATGTTTATTATTAACAGAACAGTGTGTTCTCTTAATAATAAAGTATTTCAAAGCAATCCAGGCATTAATTCAGTTGTTTTTTTTATCATTGAGTCACATGTGTCCATTTTTCTGTACTTCAGGAAACCGGCTACCTATTTCACTTCTGTGAAGTTTTTCAAGACAGATAACTCTTACATACAATTACTATGTGTATATGGTTTTATTACAAAATGTCAATTTTTAATCGTTTATAGATAATTTATTTTACACAATTTCAGCATTTATGAAATTGATATACATTAATGCAATATTAATCTATGGCAGTATTATTTTTATTGACATAATTTTGCAAACAATTGTGTCTTTCATTTTTTTTTTCAAAATTCCCTGCTTTATACATAAATTTCCATTTAAAATCCTTCAAATTCTAACAACCTATATTTGTTTTGTGGTAGAAATTTTTCTTTACTTCATAGCAATAAAACTACAAAATTTGAAGAAATTATTCTGAGAAATGGTGACACAATCCTAATACCTAAAGCAGCCTTAAAGAAACAAAATGGTTTGATGAATGATACATATTTTGGCACCCTTTGGCTCGCAGGAAGTGAGGGGAGACAATTCTGACAACAAAAAATTTCTGGAATAACTAAAGCATTGAGCAATAAGTACAGTCTTTGTGCTTTAATGAGCAGAGAGAGTAATAAATGGCCTGGTCGCGTATAAACGGAATCGTTGTTTTTTTCCGTTAAATAAACCCATTCGGGAAATATGCATCATTACCAGGGGGATCTAGATCAAAATGGGCGGAACCCTATCATGTCGACCTTGACCTTTTCAAAGTGAAAGGAACACAACGATAAAATGGCATTTGTGGCGAAATCAGACACGTTTACATCCTACTCGCTCTGCTCTCGTGACCTTGCTGTCAATGCCAAATCCCGAAATTCCAAGTCAGCTAAATGTTCACGAGGAGGGACAATCTGTATACAAACCTACTAATGTACGCAGGCGCGAAATAAGGTCACACATGTATTCACCAACACGTGCGGTTGTTACATAAATAGCTCCAGTGAACAACAGAACGTTGGCGAAACGTGTCCCTTTATCCACTCGTCCTTCCTCTTCCGAAACGTTATACTCGGTACACCTCTACACTTTATACATTTAAACTTAACGTAATGGAAACTTGCTTAACCTCTAAACTTTATATAATAGACACTCGTTTTGAGAAAATAAGATACCTGAAGATTTAGATACGAGTTTTACTATTGGTTGTATTTGAACATTCGGAACTAATACACATTTATACTGAAATTCGAGAAGTCAAACTCGAGACTTTTCAAATGGCATCCCAACTTTCTATTAAAATCACTAACCAGGAAATGTGAAAAATGCAGCATGAAAAAGAAAGATGAATACCCTCAAAGGGCAATAACTCTTATCCCTAAAAACTTATTTTTTTGTCGTTTTATCATTTGATTATTTTTATGCTTATATTAGAGAATATGTATTTTTGATTGAAAATATCATTTTAATTCCTGATTGTGTAAAAGATCGTTAGAGATAAACAAACTTTAACAAAATGACGAGAAGCATTTTGATGGGGGCCACATGTGGTGCTAGAAGCATCCAACCGAAACAACCGGTTTCGCAACTAGCGATTTGGGATTAGTTTTTCTACTTTGATCGGGTCTCCTCGACTCTTGCTGGAGTATTTTGATGCCAAGTTTGCGTTTCGATTTTCGTTGTTTTATTCATTGTGCGTTGTTGCTGTACATTTGGTATATCATCCAAGAGTTACTCCTTCCGTTTTATATAATCTTGTGTACTTCGTGACGTCACGTTACTATTGTAGTGTGATGACATGTAATTGTGACGTCACGACGTTGTTCTTTTGAATAAACCTGGAGAGCCCTGTGAAGGGTGAAAGCAGCTAGTTTTTTAGTCGGTCGTTAATCTTTTTTTTTCTATATACATATATATATCTTCTCTGAATCTGTTGATGAACATATAAATGGTTTCCATACTAAGCAAAAATACGTATACCGTTTGTTAATTTTCACCCCTGCACCACTGCCAAAAACTGCAACTTCACATTGGAAACTGGCTTTCACGGCATGGTGATAGCTTATACAAATAATTTCTGAAAAGAAAACCAAACAAAAGATAATTAACAATAATGTAAGGAGTGTAAAACGATGATGTTAAGGATGATGATGATGATGATGAATTTGATGATGATGTCAGATGATGATGATGATGAGTGTAAAAAAAGGTTTAAAAAACTTGTTAAAACTGTATAGATACCTTTGTTTAATGTGTATGAACAATCATGTACTGAACAGGATACTGGATACTGCACAACCATGTACTTATGAATAATGTCACATATGTTTTGTCTTGTCTTGTAAAATGAATGTGGGAAAGAGGGAAAGACCAGGATTCGAACTCTGAACTCCAGATTGTTGACTGATCGCTCTAACTGACGGAGCTCTCTGGTTCACTGAGGCATTTTGGGAAATATTTATATTTTGATGTCTGCTGTTACCTCCCTTTTATTTCGTTTAATCCATTATAATTGGCCTCAGACCACAATTAATTCTACTATATGTGTAGTAAATGAAAAATGCAGGGTCTGGTTCCTATTTTATGTTGTAGATCTATTCAAACTGAACCTACGGTGAGCTGGAAAGTACCTCATGACCGGCATTTATAGGATAATTAAGATAAATTCATTTGAATGTCAATTACCTGCATGTATAGGGGAAAATACCAAAACACACAAAATATCAATGCGCAAGCCTCATCACTCATTGTGCGAATGCATACTTGAAAACTGTGTTAAGAAAATCAAATCACTAGAATAGATATTGTTGAAGATATCTGTGAAACACTATTTAGCAACTGACCTAAAATGCCCTTATGCACTACATTTGTGTACAACGACCCGGACGTGTATTCCGTCTTTGCGTATTGCAGAGTTATCTTCTCTTGATAGCATGCAGGTATTGATTGTTACGTCATTGGTTCGTGTGAGAAAATTACGTCGTTTTCTCAAAAATCGATGACGTTACTCTCACAAACAAATGTCGTAACAATCAATACCTGCTCTCAAGAGAGGATAACTCTGCAATACGCAAAGACGGAATTTGTGGTCTGAGGCCTGTAACACCACAGCTGACTAGATATGTGTTCAATTGATGACACTATCATTCAAAACATCATCATTTTTATCGTTTGTTTACGATGTTCAGTTTACTGAACAATTTAATCTCATTTTCATTTCCTCTTTTTTTTACAAATCCCTGGTGATCAAATCTGATGCGTTCGACACAAAATGGCTTTCGCTTCAAAACAACATGTCAGTTAATGCGGATATTGTATGTGTCCCCGTGGTACGTGTAGAGCGACCTTTCGTGTTTGTTTTTGTGTTGTAAACATCGTATTGTAATACAGTACGTGTCCCCAGTATCAACTTACATAGTACTAGCCGTCTAATTCGTTCCGGTTGTTTCTCCATAAACAGCGGCTGGCTTTCCTGTATTAGACGTTTGGGAATTCGTATGAACTGCACCACACTCGGAACCTTGAGTAATTAGGTCCGTCTTTAGGACGAATTAGGCTGCTTTGATTATTAACAATGTACGGTGATACCACTTGGGAAACGCCCACACTCTAAACCATATTCATTATCAAAGGGAAAGCGTGCCTCGCTATGGATATGGCCCTCAGCGGTGTAACTAAGTTCATGTCAGTTTTAGTTCATGACAATAAAAGCTTTTCTAGAAAAGTGCTATTTGGTTGTTTCGCGATTTTTTTATTTTTTTTTTGTTATTTCCATTTTTGTTTGGGATAGTAGATATTTCTTATCATCGGTTTCCGCCTTCCTAAGCTCGTTTTAACAGAATATGCGGGTTGGTAGTCTAAACAAGTAGAAAAGGTATAATCAAACGTTAGGTTGTGGTACTCCTACAATTCAGAAAAAAAGTACAGAGGATAAATAATATTAGTCCGGATTTATTTATCTGTTTATTTATATCCTACATTACTCAATACACTATACATTTATTTCCCTTGTGGTAGGGAAACAGTATTTTTTGTCTCCCTATGATTAATCATAAAATACAAATGTATTTCACGAGGGCAAATACTCAATAAAAGTTAATTAATAATACAACAGGAAAGACGTTCATGTTTGCGCGCCATACTACAGCCATGTGGCAATCAAGGACGATAATCCAAATATACGTCCCGAGAAAGTCGAGCGAGAGAGGGAATGCGACGATCTATTTCAAGGTTATTTGATGATCATCACAATCAAATGTGCACGTGTCCTCTAAGGAGCCATAGAGTGGACAGAAAGATATACAGTGGTCCAGAAAGTAACCCGATCTTCCTATAAATTTCACTGATATCGGTTCTACGAATGGTAAGTAGCTGATTATACAGCAAATGTATTGCATTGAAAGCCTTTTGAAATGTTTCCTTGTTTGATCTGTTCAACAAACCACTTATTTTATTTCGTCAATCTTTAGTAAAAACTAGTGCGACATTAGATGATTGTTTTTGCTGTGAATGACGTTGAATATAAAAATGGATGGGTCGACTGCTCGACCACGTCAGTTTTCCCCGGTTACTCCGGTTTCGTCCAACATTTAGACCCCCACCTGAAACCTCATCCCCCCCACACACACACACATTGAGACCCCCACCTGATACCCCCCCNCACTTTCTTGATAGCAATCTCCCTGCTTCTCTCTAATGGTGTTAACATATTGAAGTCGATTCGATTAGTTTTCAGATAGATATCGAGTGCTGACATAGTTACAACCAGCATAGGTTTTCGAGATATGCAGGTGGGTGAAGAATATGGGTAATTTTATGGTCGCCATTACGATTTTATTGGGAAATACTCCATTCCCTTTTACAGAAGGAGTATCGCCAATTAGTGTGTCCTGTGGTTTCGTTATCTCTACCATGTATCTACCCTTGAAAAACACGATATTGCTTGGATTTGAGCTACATGGAAATTGAAATGACAGGTGAAATTGATGTAGAAGAAGACGCTTACCCTTTTTGAACACCTGGTCTTATTTGTCCTGCATTTTTTCAAAGACATGGGTATTAAAGTTTATATTTTGTCAGAGAGTCATCGATTTACAGTTAAAATTACGGTTTTGTTTTTATGTTGGGTGTTCTTTATTTTATGGTTTATTTTCTGTTCGGTGTGTTCTATTTTATGGTTCATTGGGTTCGGTGTGTTCTATTTTATGGTTCATTGGGTTCGGTTTGGTTTGTTTGCGTTTTACGTTCTATAAACAGCTATGGTCATTGAAGGACATGCTATGTTTCGGTGGTGGAGGAAAGCTGGAGTTCCCTGAGAAAAACCACTGACCTGTGGTCAGTAACTGGCAACTGCCCCACGTCACACGTAGGCCTCGAACCCGCGACCAAGTGGCGGAGGGCTATTGGGACAATGTAGCAGATTTTCAGACGCCGTAACCACTTTGCCACCACGGCCCTTGGTTCATTAGGAAATCTCTCTTAAACATGTAAATCTCTTTCTTTTTAATATACGTCGTTTAATCTTATTTGTATAAAATTCGTACTGTCCTAGTATTTTAGAAAAAGAAAAAAGAAAAAAATCTACAGATTTTCTTGCATACAAAACTTCAAGTTAAAGATGTATAAATATTTCATCGTTTTGTTTGATTGACCATTTTGTAAAAAAAAAAACCACAACAACATTAAATTGAATTCAAGTTTAAGATTATATTGAAAATTAAGATATCTATTAATTTTGGCTTTGATAGAATTTTTAGAATGTCCGCAGTAACCGGGGCCGTGTGTACTGTACGACTCTGTCGGTGGCGCTTAAAAACTTCAAGCTATTCAACAACACATGTGGACTTTTTTAAAGATATTTCTTTATTTCAATGTGTGCTTTGCATACATAATATGTACGGAAGGATCGTCTCGGGTAAGGTTACCAGATCTACATAACAACATGCATATGATATACATGTTCAACAGTAGAACTTAACCTTTGCTTTCTCCACGCTCTAGATCTATGTACTTGTCGTGCACAACACGGAGACACTCAATGACTATTAATCCTAATTGTAATTACAGCGGGACCTCGTTACACTGCCACGATTTGTCCGAAGAAATGATGGCGTTATAAAGCGGTCTATCGATGCATTGAGGGAACATTGTAAAGAATTTCTTAAGAAAAAAAGAAAATAGGACCATGAAACTTGTTGGCGGTAGCTAGGCGAGGTACAATGTGAAAACTAACTAACTCGAGTTAGATAGATATGATAACCAACCATCACTGGTTGGGGAACCTCTATATATACCCTTTTCCCCCTGTTTTCTCCACGGTATATTCTTACATCTTACATCGCTAAAACATTGTTAATTCCGTTAAGGTAATGTAACTACGTAAAGAACTACACGAAAACAAAATAAAGTTTCGGTTTTACCTGTTGACTGTGAACTCCATGTACATACACTGGCAACTAAATATTGTTTATAAAAGCATTTTACATTAACTTAAGCAACACAGTACAGCCAAAACACAACTTTGAATTTGTTTCAAACGAGAAACTAGCAACATTCATGACGATATGTCCATCAATATGCTTTACGTTAAATAAGAATATGCAAATTATGTTTTACGAAATTGTGCATGCTTTTTTCGGATTTAAATATCTCTGCGCTTACTTGGTGTACATCAATATGACATGTTTAGTATCAAAATGACCAAAAAGTTCATACACTATATATACACTACCATAATTCAATTTCAAAATTGTATTCGCCTGTGACATGTATCTGTCATTTTGTTAGGATACCCCCGTCACTCAACCTGTGGTGACATTTATGCAAGGAGGTCCACTACGCTAATCAGTAGTAGTAATGAATATTCATGTATGCATTTATTGTTTATTTTTATATATCTGCATCCACCATAAAACAATGGGTGTGTTTGCCAGGACTGCGATTACTTAAATGACCAATGCAACAATACCACTTTATCTTTCCGTCACAACTCTTGACACATTGAGTTATGCATGCTTCACGTGCAGTCACGTGCTCCTTACTTTCCCTAGCTACTTACTGGAAACTCGTGACATTTTGGCATGCACTGTTTACAAACACCGGTGTCACGTGACTATGATAAATTCATTTACAGTATATGTATTTTGCATATTAGTAATATTTGTCCATGGATGACTGATTTATTCTGCTTTGTTTTTATCTGCTTTGTCACTTGGCTAGCCCGCTGTCATAACAAATTGACATAATGGCGGATATGCTAGCTGTGTTCACGATGTGACATTACAGCACTGTGTTATAACGCCAGAATTGGTTTTAACACAAATGGATTCCGTCATTATCCACAGTATGTAATGTAGTTCGTTGACGTAAATCCTACACATTGAGTCAAAAAACACGATAATGGGGATTATTTTATATTCATTTTTGCTTGTCGGAGTTTCATGTAATATTCTCTTTAGAAGCCGTAACATACTCCTATTTCTATATTGTATATCGATAGGAAATATCCTATGTCAAAAGAGGAATTTTGACGTCTATCAAGACATAGATTGAAAAAACAGGGAGAAAGCTCTGTATGTTGGACGTGGTTAATCGTTATATTTTCGCTCGTTCGGTATTTGTGAGTAAGGCCACTTCATGCTCAAGCTAGCGGTTGAAAGAATGATATTTGATATTTATGCATGAAGATACGAGTCATCTCGCGAATTTATGCAAAAAATAGCCTCTCGCGAAGAAATTGTGATTTACACTAGCAAACGATACCGTGGCTGTCTTTTATATGTATTCCTACTTGTTGCAAAGTGACGAGTAAGCTTCTCTGTAATTGCGGTAAATTACTCATCTCTCGATATCAATACAGAAGATACCAATGTTCAGATACAATACCTCATATCAAAGGGGAAATGGGCTAAACAGATACATTTGTAATATAGTCCGAACTATTCCGACGTGTTATCGACTTTTTTTCTATCGGTCTGGCGTCGATTAACGACGTTAATCGACGCCAGACCGACATAAAAAAAAAAAGTCGATAAAACGTCAGAATACTTCGGACTACATTTGTTCATGTTCAAGAAATCTGACCATGGCCCCGCAGTGTGGAAAGCTGGGAGATGTTATCATCGGAAAAGATACGTACATTAAAATTCAACACGATTAAGTTATTGCAATTTGATTTGATTTGATTTATTTACTTTTACAGTCGATCTCGAATTCACATATATGCATTACGAGTCAAGTAATTAAGAAATAGCCACATGCATTTTTTAACTACGCTATGTCCGATATTCCGATTTCGTGAAGCTCTCGCGAAAATTTGTTGAAACACATTCCCAAAAATAAGAATTCGCAGAAATTTACTTATTTACATTATAGTATCATGTCATATCGGTGTTAATATCAAAATAAGTCAAAATCTGATATGTAATGATTTTACTGTTAATCACGGCGTATAGTGTTGATGCATACGAACTTCAATTGAGTGGGGTTTTATTTGTTCGTTTTGTTGTTCTTGAATGACGAAACACATAAACTTTATACGAATACTATGAAAATACAATATTGGTCGCATACAACATGTGTATGAACGCGAAAGATTCGCTGTATTATTTTTTCGCGGTTCCATTTGGTGCAATGAAATCGCGAATAGTAATACAACGAAAAAGGAAAACATTTACAAACACAAGTTTCAGATACCGAAATTTTCAATCAACGAAATAGCTGTGAATGAACGTAATACCGCGAAAAGAATACACGCATGAATATTTCTTGCTTTAAAGTATGAGCATTATACCGCGAAAAGAATACACGCATGAATATTTCTTGTTTTAAAGTATAAGCACTATACCGCGAAAAGAATGCACGCGTGAATATTTCTTATTTTAAAGTATAAACGTTATACCGCGAAAAGAAAATACGCATGAATATTTCTTGTTATAAAGTATATTACATCATGCGAATACCGAACTTTGTAATCCGTCTACATGGAAATCACTATCAAGTGATATCGACGTGGCCGAGTTAATTAATTATATACGATATTGGGGGCAAAAATTGTATATTGCATTATTGATGAAGTTAGGGATTTGGGATATAGATGAAAACCAGGAAAAGGGAATAAGGCTTTTGATAGGGTGTGCTGTGTAACAAAACCGACAACTGAAGCAGACTATATCAATATTTGTAATTAATTAAGAGCGGTCTACATAGATTCAGAATGTTATAAGCGCACATGTGCATACGATTTGGCGATACGATGCCGTGGGCGGTAGTCATTGTCGGTTTTAAGTGGGTTGGACTGTTTTCTTTTCATCATAGATTCGTTCAACTCAATTCTAGCTCTAAATGAAATATTACAAAAACCACTTAAGTATATTTTTTGGGGTATTTTTGATAAAAGTTTAAAGCATACGATTTTGATTCTTCGATGTTTTCGGATATTTATTAAATTTCTCAATAAAAAATTAATTTCAAGCTGACAATACTTTTAAAATTAAGGTAAGTAAAGTATGTTATACTTTATTGTGAATTTCATCGGTTAAGCCCGTCGGAAGTTAATATATATAATACCCAGTAATTACAGGAGCGAAAAAGCACAGATGTTGAAATGTCTTTCTCAAATGTCTTTCTCAAATGTCAATTATGTCAGCTGTTTGCGTAATATTATCCTGTAATCTGCTGTTTTTTTGTCGTTCAAACTTGCATCCCAAAAGAGCTGAGAAATGAGTACGACGGAATTTTAGCTGAAACATGGAAATTGGATTCTGAAACCACAAAACAATCCCTAGTAGGGGAGAGGTTTCAATATAGCTAACAACGATACCACAAATATGCTAGTATATTTACTGAAACGAAATTCTATCGTTAATACATCATTATACTTACAATGTATGTGAATGAAATGTTGATATCTATAGCTTACATCGTTGAGGTCAAGGTTTCTAGGGCGACCCCCCTGTATAACGTTTGGGTATCGGAAATTATACCTCTGAAAGGGTAATAATTTCTAACGAAGGCTGTGACAGTCTGTTATTAAAATACTTGAGCCGTTTTGATGTTTTACGCCGCAACAATTTGCGGTTACATAGTACAAACAATGTTTTACTATGGAAGTAACGTCCCATGCTTAAAGTGTGATGCGGCATCGTTAGCGTAATGTATTTTTTTTATTTAATTAGGGTAAACATCTAGTATCAGGCATTTTCTTTCATCTCTTGTTTTGTATGATAGAACTTTCCCAGACTTCGGACAGGTGTATCCATCATTTCATCTAGTCCTTGTTTTTGCCCGCACCCTAGGGTAAAGACAAATGACACGCGCTGCAATAGACAATTGCGTGACGTCATTAAACAATCATTATGACTTCAAGCGTCAATAATAGCAGATTATGGGATGTAATTCATTGGAAACACTGGAATAACTTACAATCAACACTTGTGTTTCATGCACTCAACACTTTCATTTTCACTACTAGAAAAAATGAATGTAACAATCCTTCGCTCTGGGAGTGTAGACAAAAAAAATCTCAATACTCAAAGTTGCGGTCGAGGGCGATGTAATTCATTAAGTTTACGCGGGGGCTTGAAATTTAATTTTCTTACCAATTCGGTTTGGACTTTTTTTGTATTTTTCCAAAAGCAGGAAAATGTTTCAATATTTTAGGATAAGAAAGTCATGTAGGTGTATAGTTGTTATTGTAACGCCATCATGAAGATGATAACATGACGTCATGATTTACAATTAAACGACGTAATAGTATTTTGAAACTGACAAACAAATTTATCGTTTTCGCACATTTTGTTGATATTACTTCATTTACAAGTACATGTGTGAAGGCGGAATAAGAAAAAAGATTATCCCTCGTGACTGTATGCGTGATATAGGATTATTACACTCGCTAGATTATGAAGTTTGGTGTAATTAGACTAAGCAAAGCGTACGATGTCATACACCTGTACAATATTATAAAACAAAAACTAACACTAAACGCTGGGATACAATTTCAATATGAAAGGGTCAATTTATTTTTATATCAATGTTGAGAGGAAAATTTGTCATTCTGATCAAGAAAATTTGTCATTCTGAGGTTAACAATAATCTTGGAATCGTAAATACTGAGATCATATGAGCACATTTAAAGTTATATGACAGCATCTAGCAAACCATATAACCGAAGTATAGCACTTTATCCAGTTATTGCAGGAACCTGAATTGATCTGCCGTCCCCAATTCAACATTAAAAACCGTTGTCTTTATTATTCTTTCCCACTTTCCCGAACATGTCAAAAACATCGACCGATCACAACATTCTGATAACGGACAAAGTAGAGAGGTCTTGAAAGACACCAATGGAATAAATGTAAAAGGGCAGAGAAATGGTAGAGTAAGTATGGCAGTCGGGTTGGCAGGACAATTTTGATATAACCGATGTTCTCAAACATATATAAGGATGTTAATGATTGATTGATTTGTTGTGAAAAGCTAAGACAGGGATTTGGAATAATCTTGAATTGATCATAAATGACAACTTGTAAGAGTCTCCCGTAAAACCTTGTCGGATTTGATGTGTGTTCTTTATGTCTTAGGGTCCCTTTGGGGTTTCTCTTGTTAGGTCTCTGTCCATATCACAGATGAGGTAAGTACTAGTGGGGTGACGCTGTGGTATTTCTGTGTCTCGTTCTATATCACAGATGAGTTATGTACTAATAGGGTGACGCTGTGGTATTTCTGTGTCTCGTTTCAATAACTTTCTGTGCCAAACAGTGTTCTAATAGTTCATCAAATGAAATGTATAACATGTCAATATCGATTAGCGCTGTTAATATCATATTGCATTGTCGCTGCCATAATCATGTCATTGACATTAAATTATCTCAATGTCAGTCATGTCGGTGTCATTACGTCATGTCAATGTCACAGGCATTTCGATGTCATTAGCTTTGTCAATGTCAGTCATGTCGATGTTATTACGTAATGTCAATGTCACGGTCATGTCGATGTCATTACGTCATGTCAATGTCACGGGCATGTCGATGTCATTAGCTACGTCTATGTCACAGTCATGTCGATGTCATTAGCTATGTCAATGTCACAGTCATATCGATGTCATTTCGTCATGTCAATGTCACAGTCATGTCGATGTCATGTCATTAGCTATGTGTATGTCACAGTCATGTCAATGTCATTAAGTTATGTCTATGTGACAGTCATATCAATGTCATAAGTTATGTGTATGTCACAGTCATGTCAATGTGACAGTCATGTCGAAGTCATTACGTCATGTCAATGTCACGGTCATGTCGATGTCATTAGCTATGTCTATGTGACAGTCATGTCGATGTCATCAGCTTTGTCAATGTGACAGTCATATCGATGTCATAAACTATGTGTATGTCACAGTCATGTCAATGGGACAGTCATGTCGAAGTCATTGCGTCATGTCAATGTCACGGTCATGTCGATGTCATTAGTTATGTCTATGTGACAGTCATATCGATGTCATTAGCTATGTCTGTGTGACAGTCATGTCGATGTCATTAAGTTATGTCTATGTGACAGTCATATCGATGTCATAAGCTATGTGTATGTCACAGTCATGTCAATGTGACAGTCATGTCGATGTCATTAGCTATGTCTATGTGACAGTCATGTCGATGTCATTAGCTTTGTCAATGTGACAGTCATATCGATGTCATTAGCTATGTCCATGTCACAGTCATATCGATGTCATTAGCTATGTCAATGTGACAGTCATATCGATGTCATTACGGCATTTCAATGTCACAGTCATGTCGAAGTCATTAGCTTTGTCAGTGTGACAGTAATGTCGATGTCATTACGTTATGTCTATGTGACAGTCATGTCGATGTCTATAGCTGTGTATATGTCACGGTCATGTCGATGTCATTACGTCATGTCTATGTCACGGTCATGTCGATGTCATTAAGTTATGTCTATGCCACGGTCATGTCGATGTCATTAAGTTATGTCAATGTCACGGTCATGTCGATGTCATTAAGTTATGTCTATGTGACAGTCATGTCGATGTCATTAGCTATGTGTATGTCACAGTCTTGTCGAAGTCATTTGCTATGTCAATGTGACAGTCATGTCGATGTCATTAGATATGTCTATGTCACAGTCATGACGAAGTCATTAGCTATGTATATGTCACGGTCATGTCGATGACATTTGCTATGTCTATGTCAAGGTCATGTCGATGTCATTACGTCACGTCAATGTCAGAATCATTTCAATGTCATTACGTCACGTCAATGTCACAGTCATGTCGATGTCATTACGCCTTGTCAATGTCACAATCAGTCATGTCGATGTCATTAGCTATGTTTATGCCACATTCTTGTCGATGTCATTATATATGTCAATGTCACAGTCATGTCGATGTCATTAGACATGTCTATATCACAGTCATGTCGATGTCATGTAGTCATAATAATGTGACAAGCATTTCGATGTCATAATCTTTGTCTATGTGACAGTCATGTCGATGTCATTAGATATGTCTATGTGACAGTCATGTCGATGTCTTCAGCTATATCTTTGTCACAGTCATGTCGATGTCATCAGCTATGTCAATGTCACAGTCATGTCGATGTCATCAGCTATGTCAATGTCACAGTCATGTCGATGTCATTACGTCATGTTTATGTCACAGTCATGTCGATTTCATTAGCTATGTTTATGTCGATGTCATTAGCTATGTCAATGTCACAGTCATGTCGATGTCCATAGGTATGTCTATGTCACAGTCATGTCGATGTTATTAGCTTTGTCAATGTGACAGTCATATCGATGTCATTACGCCTTGTCAATGTCACAGTCATATCGGCGTCATTAGCTATGTCTATGTCACAGTCATGTCGATGTCATTAGGTTTGTCAATGTGACAGTCATATCGATGTCATTACGCCATGTCAATGTCACAGTCATGTCGGAGTCATTACGCCATGTCAATGTCACAGTTATGTCGAAGTCATTAGCTATGTCTATGTCACGGTCATGTCGATGACATTGGCTATGTCTATGTCACGGTCATGTCGATGTCATTATGTCATGTCTATTTCACGGTCATGTCGATGTCATTAAGTTATGTCTATTTCACGGAAATGTCGATGCCATTAAGTTATGTTTATGTCACCTTCATGTCGATGTCATTAAGTTATGTCTATGTCACGGTCATGTCGATGCCATTACGTCATGTCAGTGTCACAGTCAAGAGAAACCTAATTTGAGGAATGTTTCGTTCCATTTGTAAGACAAGATTTTAAAAGGATTTTATAAGAGCATGTTATTACATATTTCTTAATAGTTATACTTAAAGCGGCCAGACAGGCATTGCTAGCTAAATATGTACTTTAGTCATATAGACAGATAGTACACATGGCATGCCAAATATGATTATTGGAATATACGAGACAGCTACATTTATAGATGCATTGTTTTGACAATCTTTTATTAAGATAAATGTGACATTAATGGAAATCTATGAATGGGTTGAATAATGGCTTACTACAGCAACCGTAGAGGTAAACAATTGGTCTGTTACTATTGATCAGTGCAGAGATATGCAGGGCTGATAATCATATACATGTGTGTCGTTTCAAAACATTCTTCAATTTAGATAGTTAATGTTGCTAGTTGCCTAATTCTGTTAAATCACTAGATCAATTTTGATAAAGATGAATAAAATGCAATCTGACTGATCAAATCAAGAATCTTATGAACGCTAGACAAAATAATATAGATATTTTAATGTAAAACCAAGATAATCGATGCTAATCAACATATTGCCATATATCTCCAGAGATTCCAATCTAATTCTTCTTTCATATCTTGTACGATTCAATGCGGTGAAGAATCTGACAAAGCTGCATCAAGAGTCATGGTCATGTGACCTCTTACTCAAGCCAACCAGCGTTGAGTGAAAGGTCACACTAGCATGACTCTGGATGCGATTTTGTCGGATCTGACACCGCGAGACGGAGTGAAAGATAAGTTTTGATATCAGCGATTTGTCAAATACAAAATAAACGTCATATTTTATTGTTGAAAGCGACGCCAATGTTGAGAGGGAGGCACTTAAAAGGATGGTCATTTGCATGATGACGTCAAACCCAACAAAATGGCTGTTTACCACATGATCAGTACCTATTACGATTATATTCAACAGTTATAAATCAATTTAGTTCAAACAGTGTTAAATTCAGTAATTTAACATATTTATTACAAACATAAAATTCCTGAAGGATGGGAAATCAATAAGGAGTTTTTTTTAATACGTTCCTCTCTTAAACTTTAACGCCATAACGTGGTTCAAACAGGTTAAACAAAGTCCTTAAGTAGGGGCCTAGTCATTTTTTCAAAATATTCTGTGAAGTGGGTTTACCCAGAAAAAAACGGCAAAAATTTACTTCGAACTATATTCAACATGTTTTGTTTTCTAAATAGCTGTTTTGAAATTAATTGATCATTAAAATGTTTAATAAATGTGTTTTGATTCTTGCTAACTAACTTTTGCTATAGTGAACAAGAACACGTGTTAACTCACTACAATATCATTATCCCGAAAACGCGGTAGGATGACATTCCACGTGGTCCACTTATTTGTTTGTTTGTGTTTTGAATTCTGCCAACGCAACCTCTATGGTCAATTAAGGACGTGTCATGTTTTGCGGGTGGAGGAAAACCGGAGTACTGGAGAAAAACCACTGACCTGCGACCAATAACTAGCGAATGCCCTTATACGTAGGGCTCGAATTCGTGAACCAGTGATGGAGGACTGGTTATAGTAAAATGAAAACATCCAGGTCATTTTATTGCATTAAAGAGTTTGAAAATGCTGGTGGTCCAGGGCGTACCCACTAGTTGTCCAGGGCGTACCCACTAGTGGTCCATGGCGTGGTCCAAGGCGTACCCACTAGTGGTCCAAGGCGTACCCACTAGTAGTCCAGGGCGTACCCATTAGTTGTCCTGGGTGTACCCACTAGTGGTCCATGGTGTGGTCCAGGGCGTACCCATTAGTGGTCCAGGGTGTACCCACTAGTGGTCCAGGGTGTACCCACTTGTGGTCCAGGGCGTACCCATTAGTGGTTCAGGGTGTACCCACTAGTGGTCCAGGGCGTACCCACTAGTGGTCCATGGCGTACCCACTAGTGGGCCATGGTGTGGTCCAGGGCGTACCCACTAGTGGTCCAGGGCGTACCCACTAGTGGTCCATGGTGTGGTCCAAGGCGTACCCACTAGTGGTCCAGGGCGTACCCATTAATGGTCCAGGGCGTACCCACTAGTGGTCCAGGGCGTACCCACTAGTGGTCCAGGGCGTACCCACTAGTGATCCATGGCGTGGTCCAGGGTGTACCCATTAGTGGTCCAGGGTGAACCCACTAGTGGTCCATGGTGTGGTCCAGGGTGTACCTATTAGTGGTCCAGGGTGTACCCACTAGTGGTCCAGGGGGTACCCACTAGTGGTACATGGCGTGGTCCAGGGTGTACCCATTAGTGGTCCAGGGTGTACCCACTAGTGGTCCAGGGTGTACCCACTAGTGGTCCAGGGTGAACCCACTAGTGGTCCAGGGTGTACCCACTAGTGGTCCAGGGTGTACCCATTAGTGGTCCAGGGTGTACCCATTAGTGGTCCAGGGTGTACCCACTAGTGGTCCAGGGTGTACCCACTAGTGGTCCAGGGTGAACCCACTAGTGGTCCAGGGTGTACCCACTAGTGGTCCAGGGTGTACCCATTAGTGGTCCAGGGTGTACCCATTAGTGGTCCAGGGTGTACCCACTAGTGGTCCAGGGTGTACCCACTAGTAGTCCAAGGACTACCCATTAGTGGTACATGGCGTGGGCCAAGGCGTACTCACTAGTGGTCCAAGGCGTACTTACTAGTGGTTCAGGGTGTAACCGCTAGTACAAATGTAGGTTGTCTAAATATGTGAACCCACTCCTGGGAGGTTTATCAAATAAGTCTTGAACGAGGAAACCTATGGTGGTTCTGGGGGAAATATGTTACCTTAGACACAGACGAATGACACTCCAGCCGACCAGGTTATAATTATAGATATTTCGTGTTAATTCACAATATGGACAACAGCAACAAAAAAAGTAATGATAAAACCTCGAATAAAGTACTTCATATGGGAGTGTGTTCAAGACAATAACAGTTTTTTGATATCAGCAGACTACGTCATAATGATTTTTCGAAAGCCTTTAATCTTCGTTATACTTCACATTTCATGTTTGTGAAGTAAAAACAATAACGTAAGTTACACTGGTTTACAGCTATCATAAACATCATTTAAACAACACTTTGAATTTAAATGACGCACTAACGTTGAATACATCTTGATATGTTTATTGAAAATCTTGATAACGTCTAATGCGACGAATGCAATGAATTTCACATTTCGTTTCCTTATTGCATTAGGTGCGCTATTTTATTAGGACATTCTTCACAAATTTCAGACTTAAGAGCAATTGGCGGTCGAACAGTAATAATTTATGACACGCGTCAGACCCAATTACCACGATAACGTTCCCTTCGATATGGAATGTTAAACATGTGAGGATGAAATCTATACAAATAACGTGGTAGAGATTTATTTCCCTATAATGCTTCATTTTTCCAGAATTGTTTTTTTCTTTCAAACAAGCGGTATTGATCCGACCCTGGCCCCAACGCTAGATACTGGTAGCTACTACAATTTTACGAGTATCTATTTTCGCGATGTGCATAATGACCTTGCCATAAACAGTGATAGATTGTTTGTCATGCGTGCGTGTATGCTAAGTTCTAAATTGTTCGATTTTCGACCCATTTTAATTAAACTTAGCGCACGACTTGAAATCATCCTGTGCTTTCATTGGCAATATCGTTTTAAGTGTAACTTTTTTAAAAGTTTTTGGAAATTAATGCACGGCCTCGCGCCGGTGGTGATCCTCTCTGAAGACAGTGTCCGGCGGGGAGTTTGACTGGGCGGTACATCTGTAAAAAGGTAACGCAGCTAATACACGTCAAGTACTTATTTTGGCCTTTCCAATGAACGTTCGCTTATATTGGGAAGGCTATGGGGTCTGTCCCCGTGCCGGGACATGCTAAAGTCCTTAAAATTGTACACTGTAGTTGCTGTATCCTGTTAAACGACCGGTTAACCCGTTCTCAGTATAATGTGACCTGGTGGAATACTACACGGGGCGACGTCGGCTAGGTCAATCTTGTATAACAGGTCCGCGCTATCACTTAAGGATTGAACGTCTGGACGTCATTCTGTTTATCTGTCACCAAGATAGCATCCATATTGGCTGTAACTGCAATCTGACCGACGTTCAATCGTGATATTTACATTTCCTCGTATGACTTGTCTTTTATTAATTAGTCAGATGAGCTTAATTCATATTTCCTAATGCCGCAAAACCTCACTGGTCCAATTCTTGGAACAGCCGCAGCCGGGCATTATCGGACCAAACACTTTTCAAACAACGGTCTCCATTAAAAAAATGTAACCATGCGACAACTGTTAAATGCAGTTAAATGCTCAAATTATATGTTCAGAACAATCTAATACAAAAGTAAGAACTTACCTTCCTATTCTGGAAGTCTTCATTGTCAGCAAAACCCGTCAAAATGCGACTTGTATGAACCAAACGACAACAACAAGATGGCGGATATCGTATAGGTAAGAGTGGTTGCTAACACTGACGTCACGGAAACCATGATCATGAAACCAGGTAATGCAGACTGCAGTTACTGTCCAGTAACTGCAGGCTGACTTTCTATAGAGTTAATGGAAAATGGGAAGGGCATATGAAAATATAAGTTGTTAATAGGATTGTATACCTTTAAAGCCAACAGCCCAAACTTATTTTGGCATTTTTTGTTTCTAATAGACTATGACATATACACGAAGATTTCTATTCGCGAAATTCTGTCAGAATAGGTGTTCGCATGGTTTTTTAATTTATACCAATCAATTTGTGAAATAACGCAAACAGATTTATCGCGAATATATCAATGATGTACAGTAATCGTTTAAAATGTCAATCAGCATTGTATATGACGTCTGTTTCCCCTGTAATAAACGAGTTATCATTCACGAAATATAAACAGTTAATGTTCACGCGAAAGGATAAGGGTATTTGAAAGCCATTTCCATGTTAGATAGCAATACACTGCTGTTATGAAATGTTTTTTGAACAACTTAGTTTTGCCGAGAAACATATTTTGAAAGAAATTAAGTTTACAGAGGTAATTGTTCTCCCATTTGTTGCACGTCATACATATCTGGAAATGACGTAAGCATGACGTGATTTCAATTAAAATTGGAATTTTTATCGAAAACATCAATCTGCTTGTCTAAATTGTGGTTTTGCAATTTTCGAATAACATTTTTGAGGTAAGATATATAAGAAGTTGAGTTTACGTAATGTGTTTGTCCTGTTCTTTAGTTGTGCAATTCTCACCATCGGTGCAGAGTGTTTATGACCTTTATGTTTATGTTTAAGGCAGCGTAGTTTTACAGTGAAAGAATTTCTGTTCAGTTCAGGATTGCCGTGATCGATATGTAGGAATTTGCCATTATCAGGTGAGGAAAAAAAACCCGGATGTACACACCTTTTTGAACGGAACTGTTATGTAGTTTTGGAAACTGTTTTCGGTCCATAGAGCACCGAGTGCATCTTAACAAATTAGTGAATTCAACGCTTCCAATCTATTTAGAAGCAGAATAATTCAATGTGGAGTCAGTTTCAATATCAAAATTTCGCCTGAAAATGTCCACTGTTGTCATTGACATAATGGGGGAAAGCATGTTACATTTCAATGACAGAGTACCATAAAGGGGAGGGACTATTCCGTCTTTGTGTATTGCAGAGTTATCTTCTCTTGTGAGCAGGTATTGATTGTTAAGTCATTGGTTTGTGTGAGAAAAGCACGTCGTTTTCTCAAAAATTGATGACGTTACTCTCACAAACCAATGACATAACAATCAATACCCTGCTCACAAGAGAAGATAACTCTGCAATATGCAAAGACGGAATAAGCAAGGTAAAGACGTAGTTGTTTCTGTTAAGAGTTCAATGAAGTTTGACGTGCTAGTATGATAGATGTCCCAAGAGGTGCTATGGGGGGCAGCAACTAAATGATGGTCTCTCTTTCTTTTCGTAAAAACATAATTATAAAAATGTGAAAATACTATAGTGTTGCTTTTGATGAAATTTTAAAATTTTCTGTTTTCAAATCATTGAGTAGTAAATAATGTGGATGATAAAAAAAAAATAAAAAAATAAAAAAGTTCCCGTTTTCTTATTAACCCTTGTATTGATATTCCGTCTTTGCGTATTGCAGAGTTATCTTCTCTTGGGAGAAGATATTGATTGTTACGTCATTGGTTTGTGTGAGAAAATAACGTCGTTTTCTCAAAAATTGATGACGTTACTCTCACAAACAAGTGACGTAACAATCAATACCTGCTCCCAAGAGAAGAGAACTCTGCAATACGCAAAGACGGAATAGCAAAACGACGTTACTGAAATTTAGCTTCAATGACAGTCGGTGCGGGTTTATCGGCAAGTAAAAAACGGAAATTAATAAAAAAAAATGTATGTCAAAAAATAAAGTTTAGATACATTAACATGTATGCATTTTGATATGGTATGAAGTTTACGAAGATTTATTAAGAATTGATAACACAAAAAAATCTTAGGATCAAATACTTTAGTGTAATATTTATTCGTAAACACATATTTAATGCCACTGTATATTTAAAACGTACAGTTATTGTTACCAACTAGTTAACGTCGATGTATACACTGTATGTGATTTTTTTTTTAAAGTACAGCTGTTTTAAACGTGTGTCTAAAATACAGCACGAGATTTATGGGGTACCCTGTCGTTTTGTCAAGTAGTTGTCACATGGGTCCCACCCTTTTACAAGTCGAGTACCTATCATCAGTGTCTCACAAACGACATTGCCGTGAGTTATAACCGTAATGATACGCCCTTCGGCACGGTAAATAATGACCTGTGACCTCTGAAGCAGAAGACTGACGTCATGAAAGTGTCATCCTACGTCACAATCATAGTCATTAATGGCTAAACGTTTCCGCTTACATCGTGTGCGACAAAACGAGTACATAATTAAGACGTTCTCACAAGTCTAAAGGTCAATACGAAGGTGAATAATCGCTCTCGTAAATTTGCCTGAGAGCAAAAGCAATTTGGCAGACGATGTCAGAGAAATGATATACGGAACTGACACAGAACTTTAAAGGTCAAAGGTCGTATGGGATAACTTTTAAAGCGAAAAAATTGTGAAGCTTTTTAGAGTAATCTGACTCGAGATGAGATTATGACCGTCGGCTCTTAAGCGGGTTGCTATATCTGGTTCAGAATCATCTACCACGTGCGAATCTACACTATCGTCGTCGTTGCACCCGAAACCAATGACATGAATTGGCAGATTATGTTTATGCATGTTGAATGTTGACAGACTACCATTATTCATTAAAGAAATGCAAGTTTTCGACGAAAGTCAGTGAAAAAATATAATACATATCACAAATGTCTGTTTATTTCACATGTATTTTGTAGAAAATTCAATCTCCACCTGATTTTACTAGCTGCATGACTAGAACAGATTGAGATCTTAGCGTTTCAGTTCTCCGAATGTATCATAAAAGAACCATACCCAGATGTAATGTTATTTCCATCTTATATATAAGATTCACTTATACTTGTAATCTGCAGTATACATATGTACATGTAAATATGGAAGATACTCGTGTTTCGTTTCACAAAGAATTCATTAAATATTGTATACAAATACAAAAGGAATGAGACATCGGGCGCAATACATATATATGCAAGCACGAGTTTATTGCGCGGACGAATATATACGTCAGCGCAAAAAAATGAATGCTTTCTGATTCGTAAGAAAAACACAAGTGTGTGGTCTGGCTTTTATCACATATCTTCCATATTTGGTAGAGATCGATACAAAGATTTTATAAACTTTGATATTTTTTGCAAATGCCGGGAACTTTTCAGTTCCCCATGACAAGGGGATTCCCATAAAAAGTAGTTCCGGCTAGTATGTAAATACAACATTCCGTATTGCACATGTGCAATACAGAACGTTTTATTTCATGTTCTGAAAATTGCTTGTATTTTACTATAACAAAATTCAACAGGTATGTGATAAAAGCCCTCCCCTGGTGTGGTTTATGTACTCTTTGTCACTCAAAACTCTCCTCCTACATAATCTGTCTAGGTAGATTTTTTAATGTAAATGCATCCTTGGTCTACGTGAACGTTGTTGAGTTTCCCTTCATTAAAGTCAAGGTTGGA
Organism: Mizuhopecten yessoensis; assembly: GCF_002113885.1. Taxonomy (NCBI): domain Eukaryota; kingdom Metazoa; phylum Mollusca; class Bivalvia; order Pectinida; family Pectinidae; genus Mizuhopecten; species Mizuhopecten yessoensis. The sequence goes on from NW_018408915.1 coordinate 1,349,016, forward strand.
TGGTCCTTAGATTATGCAGGCTATTTTGATACTTAGTAGCTATGCTAACGATTGGTCATGAACTTTTAAGATTGAAGCCGTTTAAAAGTACATTTTTTTATGCTAACTGTTGCTTTTTTTACACACGCGCATTCTGTACTTGATACGCTAGAGTAGTGTAGCGATAACGGAACAAATGTCGTAGAGGTCAATGTCTTTTAAGTAGAACAGTTGTATTTGTTACGTTTCAAGTCAACAGGTTTAACCGTTATTCCCTTCATGTTGAGATAACACACACAGACATCGACGGAGAAAATATTGAAATAAAATTAAAAAATATATGAGATATGGCTATATTTCAGTGAGGCAGTTTTTCATGTATTGCTGGAATTGTAGTTTTCACCTCAGCTGTAGAAGCTATCACTCCGGTGCATTCGTCTTTAACTTGCCTTGTATGACATGTCGCAGAGTCTGCCGTTCGACGTCAACATTTCCTTGAAAAGACTTCTAGTCCAGAACGGCTTTTGGGATTTTGACTAAAAAGCAAAGAATTCAATATTGTTTAAACGAATGGTATATTACTACCGTGGAATGGAAACAGCTGCCATAAAGTACTCTTAAACACGGGTGAAGGCATTGCAACCCAATTTGGAAGGGATCATCTTATTTTCTGGGATGAAGGGGCTTGGACATAAAAAGGAAACATAAGTAAAAGGATTTGAACCTTCATTCAGCATGAAGCATCCCTGTGCCAAAGAAATTCATTGCTTTATACAGTAAATGTAAGTGAATGTTGATGAAGGGAATTTAGTGTTGTATAAATGAAATTGAAAGTCTGTTTTGTAGTACATGTACTATGTCCAACAAAGAAAAGGGGACAACTTCTCTGGATCCAGTAAAGCAAATTTTAACAAAAAATGGACAGTTGGTACACAGTTGATTTTGTTCGGGCTAATATGAAATCCAAAATGGCCTCTGATTGACCATGACATGTTGCTGTGTTTTTTCTTTATATTAATCTAGCCTTTTTTAAGTTTCATTCATACCAATGTTTCACTAGTGGTCACTGCAAAGAATTAAAATGTTCCGACCTGTTCAAACACAAAAGACAATCGTCTTCGTAGCTGCATAACTGAGGAAGACATCTGGATAGTCGGCATACTACTGTTATACAGTAGTGTTTGTGTACTGATATTGTTGATTCGAATTCCAGACCCAATGCATGTTTTTCTCTTCTAATACAAGATCACAAATATCTCTCGCCAATGGCAAAAACAAACTATAGGTGACGCAATTAATGTAAACAACATGATCCCTTGATAATTTAAAGATGCAAGTCCGGAAAGTGGTACACATATTCTTTAAAATTGAGAGTTCTGCTTGATTTTATGTAATAGCTATATGTGTTCGTCACGTACCCGACATCATAGGCCAAATATTTAGGCTGTTACATGTATGGTATCTCGATTTCAAACACCATCGGTACGTTGGAAAATATGACCCACTTAAATAACCATGACCTCATAAAATTGCATGGTCAGTTATTTTCTCAGTGTAAGTGTATGTAAAAAGCAAGCAAACACATATTTGTACGAGGGCTAAAACGGAATAAATAGAAGTATCCTATTAAACGGCATTGACCTTAGTGAGACATACACTCGTTACTTATCTCTACTCTAGCATATCAAGTTTAAAATATACGTGTGGAAAAGACAAGTTGGCACGAGATACGCTCTATATAATGACCCCGGTGTTGAGTTATATCAAGTTCATGGTCAATTATTATCACTGAAATTGAGTATAAAAATCAAGGATTTCTGTCCCACTTCATGCGGAATATTAGAGAATTTGAATTCCATTGAAGTTTTTCGTACCGTAATATGTTTTGAGTTGAATTGCATCTTTATAAGTATTTTCTTGACAAAAGTTCAATCCCTAAAACAGAGAATGAATTGAAAGCACATACAAAAACCCCATATATATATATATATATATAGAATAAAAACATTTTTTTTCAGATCGTCCGCTAGGCCTTTCTGCCTTCTAGGGCTTCTTCAGGCGGATTCCCACGTCTATATTTAAGCAATAAACTGCATAGATGTGGCAGACCAGTTGGTCTGCCACATCTATGCAGTTTATTGCTTATATTTATATTTCCATAATGAGAATTCGCAAA